>NC_087202.1:131674312-131685780 GCF_015104395.2 Macrobrachium nipponense | reverse complement strand
ATTCATATTCAGTGATTCAAACAATCTTCTAGCTCTAACTGGGAAAGATGGTGGATTTATAAATAAATACATCTTTTTATTCAAACAACTTTTCGTTGGAGAATCACTTGCCAGAATTTTTAAGAGTACTTTTCATTGTTACTAGCTCTCTATGAATTGAGTGATTATGAAATTTAGGTTTTGAAGACCAAGTGGCGGAACCCACTAGGATTGTTCTGAGCCGTAAATATAATAATAATATGTGAATAAATATAATTAATAATAAGTTTAATAATCAATAAGTGAATGAGAACATACTAATAAAATTCAGTTTTCAAATATGAATGTAAAAAATGAAGAATGCTAGATAAAACCAAAAAAAAAAAAAAAATTTTAATCAAACTTTTAATTTTAAAATACAATGGAACCTCAGTCTTTGTTCATAATCCGTTCTGGAACCTCCGATATCCAAACCCTATGAAAACTGAAATAATTCCCATGAGGAATAATGTAAATAGTATTAATGCATCAAAGACCACCAAAAATATTAAGAAAACAATACATTTTACAGGGAATAAAACACAGTTTTACATACAGAAAACAATGAGAAATATATAAAATAAATGAATAATGAACATTTAACATCACTCTTACCTTTATGAAAGTTGGAAAGGAGGGGAGAGGGAGGAGAGGTTACAGTTTGGAAGGGGAATCCCCCTTAAGAAGGACTTCAGGTACCAAGAACCTATCTGGGGTTACTTCTCTATATCTTTTTGTGGCACTATCTGAGGTTACTTTCCAATTTGTTTTTTACTGGCACTAGGACCAGCTTGAGAGTCAATGGACCCCTGTCGAATAACAAAACTGTACACACATTTATTTCTGACATCTCTTCAATATCTGCCTAAAATAATACAAAGCATTGTCATTAAACTTATGATAAGAGAGACAGATTGCAATGTCTTTGTTAGGATGGTTGTCTCAACAAATTTTTTTACATCACTCCACTTCATAAACATTTCTTTAATCACTGAAGTAGGCACAGTGTCCCCTCTCTCTTCCTCAGATTCCTCATCTACCGTCTTGCAGCTCCTCAGTGGTTAGCTCGTCCCTGTGGACATCCACTAGCTCTTCCACATCCTCACCACTCACATCCAAGCCCATGGACTTCCCCTGACACACAATAGATTTCCACAACAGGCGTAGGGTCATTGTGGTCAGCCTCAAGCACTTCAAAATCCTTCTTCAAGTAGAATTCATTGTCTTGGTAGTCACTCCCTGCCAAGCCTCATCTATAAGGCTTATGCAGTTGAAGATATTGAAGTTATTCTTCCAGAACTCTCTTAGGGTCAATTCAGTGTCTGAGGTCACTTTAAAGCACCTTTGAAACAGTGCCTTGGTGTAGAGATTCTTCAAGTTTGAAATGATCTGTTGAGCCATGGGCTGAATGAGAGGAGTGGTATCAGGGGGCAATAACTTCACTGGTGAATTAAAATTCATCCAACAACTCGTCTTCCTAGCCAGGAGGATGTTCAAGAGCACTGTCCATTACCAGGAGGTACTTGAGGGCAAATGATTTTTGTTGATGTATTTTCTCACTCGGGCCAAACATTCCATTAAGCAACTCAAGGAAAATTTGTCTTGCAACTTGTGCCTTTTTCTTGGCCTTCCACATCACAGGCAATTTATTCTTGATCACATTGTTTATCTTGAGCATCCAGGGAGTTTCAGAGTGATACACAAGTAGGGGCTTCACTTTGAAATCCCCAATGGCATTCCCACAGACCAAAGAGTGTTAGTCTATCCTTCATAGGCTTGTGCCCTAGCAATGAACTTTCAATCTGCGTGATGTAGGTTCGCTTTGGCATTTTTTCCAAAACAGACCTGTCTCATCACAACTGAAGACCTGTTGAGGGAGGAATCCTTCAGTCTCAAGATACTGTGAATTCATCAGCGAATTCTTTAGCGGCATGTTTATCGGAGCTTGCAGCCTCCCCATGCCGTACAACATTATGTAGCACTTGTTGTTGGCATTTTCTTACTTAAATCAGCATGCACAATTGTAGCTTTGTAACAAATCATCGCTTCAGACAAACTATCCCTCACTGTTTTTCATTGATACACCCCAACAACAACAACCCTTTCGCAATGTCAGCTACCTTGATTTCGTGTTTCTTTGCTAGGCTAGAGCAGACTGTCAATACTAGACTTGCCGTACATCCTAGCAAGATCATCTCCACATGCACTTTCATACTCTGCTACAACTTCTTTCTTGAATTCTATCATATTTCTGGTCTTTTTTTATCAAAGGGCTGGCACTTGCAACTCTTTGGCCTTATGATGCCTTCTTTATAGAGGCAGCCCACGGATAGCAGCGCAATCACTTCGCATCAAATCGGTTATACAGCTGTCGTCAAAAATATTAAATAAAAATTAAGGTATTTTAAAAGTACTTTTTACAGGACAATTTTCAGTTAACAGCGCCGCAAGCACCGTTATGTCTAACGAGTACATACATTTATAAAAATACCGTTCAGACCATAAAGGTTATGCAAATATTAAAAATTTTAATTGAGAGTTATTACTTACTAGGAATTAGGTAGGATAAACTATATGCCGCTCTTCCAAAAATGTAGCTAAAAAAAGTGCAAATTTAGCAATCGATGTGTCGATTCTATAGATGTTCATGCTTTTATGTTTAAAATGTGTACGAAAATATATTACATATAGGGTATTTTTATTTATGTACATAATTGATACAAATCAAGGGAGCTTTTGTAACTGCCCTCCACATTAACCCTCTTACGCCGAAGCCCTAAAAATCAAAACCTCTCCCGTATGCCGGGGCGTGTTTGGAGTGAGGGCAGAAGCAGAAAAAATAATTTTTTCAAAAAATCACAGCGCGCTTAGTTTTGAAGATTAAGAGTTCATTTTTGGCTCCTTTTTTTGTCATTGCCTGAAGTTTAGTATGCAACCATCAGAAATGGAAAAAAATATCATTATTATCATATGTAAATAAAGCGATATATGGTAGCGAAAAAAAATTAATTCATACATAATTGTATTCAAATCGCGCTGTGATGAAAACGGTTAAAGCTAACTAGTTAATTTTTTGTCGTTGTATTGTACACTAAATTGCAATCATTTTGATATATAATACATTGTAAAACGATAAAAGCAACACAGGAAAAATATTATCCCAAAAAATGATGCTCGAATACGTAACACGTGGACGTAAAAAAATGTTTTTCAAAAATTCACTGTAAATCTCTAAATATTGTTCTAGAGACTTCCAATTTGTTTCAAAATGAAGAAAAATGATTGAATATTACGATATTGTAAGAGTTTTATATAAGAATATCAGATTTTGACCATTTTGGACGAGTTAAATTTGACCGAATGTCGAAATTTTTATGTATATATTTTTTTATGCAAATATTTCAGAAATGAGAAAAGCTAAAACCTTCAATTATTTTTTGTTGTATTCTTCATGAATTTGCGCACAATTTCATATATGAAACTCTATAAAACGGCTAATATGAAAAGGAGTAAATATTAGGATAATGCGACGTATGCATTTCGGAGAGATTTTCGGCCGCGAATTGACGCGCGGAGGGAAAGAAAGTTTTTTTTTTTTTAATTCACCATAAATCTAAATATTGTGCTAGACACTTCGAATTTGTTTTGAAATGAAGATAAATGACTGTATATTACTAGATTGTAAGAGTTTTAGCTTACAATTGCCTTTTTCAACTATTTCGGTAGAGTCAAACTTGACCGAACGTGTTTTTTTTTCTATTTATCGTGATTTAAATGCACATATTTCGACAAAAGAAAAAAGCTACAACCTTCAATAATTTTTTGTTGTATTCTACATGAAATTGCCCACATTTTCATATATAAAACTTTATGTAACGGCTAATTTTAAATGGTGCAAACATTTCGACAATCGCACAAAAAAAATTCAATTTTTTCGGAAGAGTTACCGCACGAACGTAAGGATTTTTTTTCCCCCCCATAAATTCACTATAAATCAAAATATTGTGCTAGAGACTTCCAATTCGTTGCAAAATGAAGGTAAATGATTGAATATTACTAAAATATAAGAGTTTTAACTTACAATTGCGTTTTTCGACCATTTCGGTAGAGTCAAAGTTGACCGAAGGTTGAAATTTTTGCACTATCGTTTATATATGAAAATATTTCAAAACTAATAAAGCTACAACCATGGATTGTTTTTAGTTGTATTGTGCATGAAATTGCGCACATTTCCATATAAAAAACTTTATGTAATGGCAAATTTCAAATGGTGCAAACATTAGGACAATGTCACGAAAAAAATTATCGGAAGAGTTACCGCGTGGACGTAAGGAAAAAGTTTTTTCATAAATTCACCATAAATCGAGATAGTGTGCTAGAGACGTCTAATTTGTTGCAAAATGAAGGCAAATGATTGAATATTACTAGAATAAGAGATTTTTAGTTAACAATTGCGTTTTTCGACCATTTCGGTAGTGTCAAATTCGACCAAAGGTTGAAATTTTTGCACTTATTGTTATTTATATGAAAATATTTCAAAACTGATAAAAGCTACAATCATGATTATTTTTTGGTTGTATTCTACATGAAATTGCACACATTTTTATATATGTTACTCCATGTAACAGATAATTTAAAATGGTGCAAAAATTATGTCAAAGTGACGAAATAATTTCTAAGATGTGTCACTGATACTTTTTAGTGCGAAAAGAAAGAAATTCGCGTTTGCGCGTTTGCATAACGATTGTAAACAAAACAACGCCTTGATCCGTGAACTCCCAGCATCCCCCAAGGCGTGTAACTCAAAAGTTTTCGGCTGGTAGGCCTATAAGTATTTTTCCACGAATACGGGAGACATTTTCACTCTACGTTTAATACGTCCAATCAGCGTAAGAGGGTTAACAGAGGATGTTTTTTCATGTTCGTTCTTGTCCGCCATTGTTCCGAAAAATACATTTACAAAAATTTCAAGTGGTTATATTTTATTAATTTAGGAGCTAATTATAACTCATTTTGTTAACCCTTAAACGCCGAAGCGGTAAAAAAAAATTGTCTCCCGTGTGCTGGAGGGGTTTCAGAGTGAGCACGGAAGCGGAAAAAATATTTTTTTCAAAAAATCACAGTGCGCTTAGTTTTGAAGATTAAGAGTTCATTTTTGGCTCCTTTTTTTGTCATTGGCTGAAGTTTAGTATGCAACCATCAGAAATTAAAAAAATTATCATCATATATAAATAATGCGATATATGATAGCGGAAAAACAAAATTTCATATATAATTGTATTCAAATCGCACTGTGCGCAAAACCGTTAAAGGTATGCGCAAAACAGTTAAAGGTAACAAGTTACTTTTTTTTCGTTGTAATGTACAGTGGGGCATCGCTTATTCACGGATCAGTATTCACGGATCCAGTTAATCACGGGTTTTTTCTTGGACCGTTTCTCATGTTACATCACTGGTATGAATCGCTGCATCACGGGTTTGTTGTGTTGCGTATGCGATGTTTTTCGGTAGGCTAACCCTCAGCCGTGGTCCGATAACTACCAACATTCATTTAAAGACTCATATAATGATATTAACTGACAATAAAGGTAATAAAACCATTCTCACCTAATATATTATTGTCCTATCTTCGAAATAAATAGCCTATTCAAGGTTTATGTACGACGTTCATTGGTAGGCTAAGCGTAGTTGCAGTGTGATAACCACCAACATACACAAACATTCACATTATGATATTAACTGACAATAAAGGTAATAAAACCATTCTTACCATATATATTATAGTCATATCTTCATAATAAATACCCTATTCAAAGAATAATTCCACATCATTGCACTCAACTTATCGTCGGAGTGGCCAGCCACAAAATGTAAGCATATACCTTTACGTATGAAAATGGTTTATGTATACGGTTGCGTTCAAAGCGACATTCTTTGTTTGATAAACTTAGAAATTTTAATAGTAGTGGTAGTGTAATTACAGTAGTAATAACATTAAGGCAAAAATTAATTCGAACTTCATTATTATTTTGGCAGTATTCGTATATAACTTCTCTGAACAATGAAGTCATACAAACGCTATTTGTCATAGATTATCGTAAGTATTGCTGTTTGTTATTGTCGACGAAGCGTAAACGAAATACATAAAAGCATTTTTACCTTATATTATCGTCATATCTTCATAATAAAAAGGCTATTCGTGGAGTAATTCCATATCAGTGAAATCAATTTGATCTATGCGAGGCCAGCCAGCTGACAAAATGTACATACGTATATGAAAATCAAATTATGGTAGCGTTCACAGCAAGATTATCTTTCGAAATTTTTATAGTACTATTCATGCTACGTAGTAATAATGTTTGGAATATACGTAACATTAATTTTCAATACAAAATATCATCGTTATTTTGGTAGTGAATAATAGTTTAGAATTATCATACATACACTGCATTGTTATGGGTTTGTGGCAGTGATAAAACAACCAAAATAACGTTCTCCTTTAAGTCGTCATATCTTCATAATAAAAAGGCTATTCGTGGAGTAATTCCATATCAGTGAAATCAATTTTATCTATGCGAGGCCAGCCAGCTGACAAAATGTAAGTACGTACATGAAAATCAAATTATGGTAGCGTTCACAGCAAGATTATCTTTCGAAATATTTATAGTACTATCCATGCTACGTAGTAATAATGTTTGGAATATATGTAACATTAATTTTCAATACAAAATATCATCGTTATTTTGGTAGTGAATAATAGTTTAGAATTATCATACATACACTGCATTGTTATGGGTTTGTGGCAGTGATAAAACAACCAAAATAACGTTCTCCTTTAAGTCAACACGTTTAGGAAAAACATGACATAGAATCGGCTTTGCGACTTCGTTCACTTTGATATTTTTAACGATACAATAACTATCATTTGTACTACTAAAACCATCTTCACATAAGTAATTTTTCGTAAGATATGTGTTGTTGCAAAAGCTAGCTTATACATAAAAGGCTTTTATAATTTAAGTCATCTTAGATATACATATGTACCCAAACTCATTGTGGGGAAATTTACTACTGTTTCCTCGGATATTGAAATACTTTAGCATCATTCAAACACTTTAATAATATAATGCATAAATACTAGGCTATACATATTTACATCGTATACAAATACTACATACAATTATATACACATACTTTTATATACAAAGTTAATCATATGAGTAGTGATCAGACGACAGCTGTGCACTGGACTACGTACGTACTACTTGGACAAACAAAAATTTTGTTGTTGTTAGTCGCCGGAATAGATTAACATTTTTCCAGAGATTAAAGAGCTGAATTTTGTTTTGAAGGTATGTCAACCGCGTTAGTAAATAGGTATCATCTTCTAAGGAAATTTTTTTTCTCTCTTCTTTTTGCGGAAGAATCTTCAAGCCATTTTGCATTCAAAGTAATGAGAAGGAATCATT
Source organism: Macrobrachium nipponense (assembly GCF_015104395.2). NCBI lineage: Eukaryota > Metazoa > Arthropoda > Malacostraca > Decapoda > Palaemonidae > Macrobrachium > Macrobrachium nipponense. The sequence continues at coordinate 131,678,293 of NC_087202.1, read as the reverse complement.
CTATTCTTCATGAAATCAGTAAAATACTTACACTAATAATAAAAACTAAAACTACGTACTGTATGCAAAACACATACATCATCGTTAGCTTCGTGTGTGTAAACGTTCATTCTAAAAATTACAGAGTAGTATAACTAACACCTGATTGGTTGGTTGGTAGCCATGGAGATCTGTTATTCAATGACTGCCCTCTGCTTCTGTTCTATTTATAGACATATGGCATGGATGGCACTAAGTTTGAACGTTACCATGTTCGTGATTTTCTGACTGCTGACGGCAAAAATTACTCAATTTTCTTTATATAATTATTCCTTCGTGAAAACAATAATATAATAACGCGGTTGACATACCTTCAAAACAAAATTCAGCTCTTTAATCTCTGGAAAAATGTTAATCTATCCCGGCGACTAACAACAACAAAATTTTTGTTTGTTTTATCTTCCAAGTAGTACGTACGTAGTCCAGTGCACAGCTGTCGTCTGATCACTACTCATATGATTAACTTGTATATAAAAAGTATGTTTATATAACTGTTAACTTTGTATATAAAAGTATGTGTATATAACTGTATGTAGTATTTGTATACGATGTAAATATGTATAGCCTAGTATTTATGCATTATATTATTAAAGTGTTTGAATGATGCTAAAGTATTTCAATATCCGAGGAAACAGTAGTAAATTTCCCCACAATGAGTTTGGGTGCATATGTATATCTAAGATGACTTAAATTATAAAAGCCTTTATGTATAAGCTAGCTTTTGCAACAACACATATCTTACGAAAAATTACTTATGTGAAGATGGTTTTAGTAGTACAAATGATAGTTATTGTATCGTTAAAAATATCAAGTGAACGAAGTCGCAAAGTCGATTCTATGTCATGTTTTAAACTTTAACGTATAGTGGTATGAAAAACACCAGTGTGTCGTAGCGATGAGTCATCAATATAGTGGTATGAAAATACCACATGGTGTTGTAGCGATACGTAATCACAAAGTACAAATCCTTTTCCCGGACCATCCTCAGAATTTTACGACTCTTCAACTTCAAGATCGATATGGTGAAATATATTATATACTTATTGTTAAAATTCATAAGTTGAACTGCAAAACATTATTATATTTTGATTGTTATGTACATATATTTTTTGTGTTTTACGGAATGTTTTGTTTTGAAAATAATACCTATTAGTGAACATATGGTATTAATTGTCCCACTATTTTATTATAGGTGATCTTAATTATCTCACATTCATTTAACAGTATTATATTAATATTTATTTAAATAAACTGTAATTAATAAATAACAATAATGAAAAAACATAAAGGGAAAAAAAATGTTTTTGCTGCAGTAGTGGTGTTTGTTGATTATGCATCTGACCTCACATTTCCGAAATCTGAAAAATTCCAAAAACCGAAACATCGGAATGTGTGTGTACTGCACATTTTTTTAAACACGCACACAATGTCTACACATTTACTGATACCCGTTGGTGAAAGACTCAAATTACAGTACGTACGTATTTATTCCTGAGAGAGAGAGAGAGAGAGAGAGAGAGAGGAGAGAGATAGAGAGAGAGAAGAGAGAGAAAGAAGAGAGAGAGAGAGAATGATTAAGGACTCCAAGGCGTGTTATTTTTACAATTTTTTTATTATCTTGGGATTTTTTTTTTAATCTTGAGATTTTCTATTAAATTCTCGAGATTAATAAGAAAATTAACGTAACTTGACTAGCATCAGCACACATCTGAATGACTCGGCCATTAGCAGGCTAAACCACCAACCTTATGAACTTGCATGATACATGAGATACATGACAAAACACAAAACCACTGTTTATTGGTGAAAATTTGGGGGTCGCACGATATGGGAGATTGCACGTTATTCGAGTATATACGGTATGTGATTTTTTTTAGCCTTTTATGGAACAAAATCTAGCAAGAAATTGCCATTCCCAGTTGGCAACACTGGCCTACTCACGTTTGTCCAACGTTTGTCCAAGGTTGGTTTGTTGTTGTTATGAAATGTGGTGTGCGGCGCGTTCTTTAAATTGTACCCATATAAACAAGTTGATTATGTGGCATCCAAAAGCAATGATTCTTTTACTCTTATGGGAAAGACGCCTAAAGGTCAGATGAAGGTGGTTTTTACGTGGAATATACTAGTATTAACGTGTTGTGACGAAGGGAAGAGATGTTTCGCTGCATACTGTTGGTAGCATTATCGTTATTATATTACTGGATTGCACTGCAAAATCGTCGCCATCTTTTATCAACATAGATTGTTGGTGAGTACCCATATGATTTACATAATTTTGATAGTTCTCTTACCACTCATCCTCTCTTTCCTTGTAAAAAAAAAAAAAAAAAAAAAAGAGGCCCACCATGCGTACGTAGGCTTCTAGCTGTAATCCCTAGGCTAGTAGGCTACATATGTACAGTAGTACATATCAACATTTATTTTTTAAGGCTAATTTTGTACAATAACTTTAAAACTGTCTTGAATTTAGTTTTAGGTGATAGTTGAAAACATATTTGGTGTTTGAACTAAAGTAGGCAGTTATAAACATTGGAATAGTGGTCTTGGGTGGGTTAACTATTAAAGTAGGCAGTTTTAAGCAATTTTTGAGGGGGGTATCAGGATAACACGGGTATTTACTTATCACTGGAGGTTCTGGGCCCTATCCCCCGTGGATAAACGAGGCCCCACTGTACACTAAATTGCAATCATTTTGGTATATATCACATTGTAAAACGATAAAAGCAACACAGAGAAAATATTATCACAAAATAATGCATGAATTCATAACGCGCGGACGTAAACAAATTAAAAAAAAAAAAATTCACCATAAATCTAAATATTATCCTAGAGACTTCCAATTTCTTTTCAAAAATGAAGACAAATGATTGAATATTACTATACTGTAAGAGTATTAGCTTACAATTGCAGTTTTCGACATATCTGATGAGTTAAAGTTGACCGAATGCCAATTTTTTTTATATATATATTTTTTATATGCAATTATTTTGGAAATAAGAAAAGCTACAACCTTCAAATATTTTTAGTTTTATTCTGCATGGAATTGCGCACATTTTCATATATAAAACTATGAAATGCCTAATATGAAACAGAGCAAATATTCCGAGAATGGGACGTACGCATTTCGGAGATTTGTGGCGGAGACTCCGCGCGCGGAGGGAAGGAAAGATTTTTTTGTTAAATTCACCATAAATCTAAATATTTTGTTAGAGACTTCGAATTTGTTTCAAGATGAAGATAAATGACTGAATATTACTAGACTGTAAGAGTTTTAGCTTACAATTGCGTTTTTCGACCATTTCGGTAGAGTCAAAGTTGACCAAACATGGTTTTTTTTCTATTTATCGTGATTTATATGCAAATATTTCAAAAATGAGAAAAGCTACAACCTTCAATTATTTTTTGTTGTATTCTACATGAAATTGCGCACATTTTCATATATAAAACTTTATGTAACGGCTAATTTAAAATGGTGCAAACATTACCACAATCGCACGCATGAATTTTTCGGAAGAGTTACCGACGCGGACGTAAAGAAAACTTTATTTTTTTTCATAAATTCACCATAAATCTAAATATTTTGCTAGAGACTTCCAATTTGTTGCAAAATGAATGTAAATGCTTGAATATTACTAAAATATAAGTGTTTTAGCTTACAATTGCGTTTTTCGACCATTTCGGTAGAGTCAAAGTTGAACCGAAGGTTGAAATTTTAGCAATATCGTTATTATATGAAAATATCTCAAAACTGATGAAAGCTAAAATCATGAGTATTTTATTGTTGTATTCGACACAAAAATGCGCACATTTTCATATATAATACTTCATGTAACGGCTAATTTACAATGGTACAAAAATTATGTCAAAGTGACGAAATAATTTCCGAGATGTGTCACAGATACTTTTTAGTGCGGCAAGAAAGAAATTCGCGCTTGCGCGCCT
>NC_087202.1:131614312-131669312 GCF_015104395.2 Macrobrachium nipponense | reverse complement strand
TACCCGGAATAACAGTGATCGCCTCATTTTAGTGCGTACAGTGTTGGATTATATCCGTGAGTGGTGAGTAATCTCGTGATTCCTGGAAAGAACCTGTCTTTGGATGAGGGGATGATGCCTTACAAAGGACGTCTTAGTATAAAAGTGTATAACCCCAAGAAGCCAAAGAAATATGGTGTGAAATTCTTTCTCATTACCGAGGCCAACACTGGATACGTCGTGGACTTTTCAGTGTATTCCGGGGTCTTCTCCACGCTGCGTGACACTGTATTCAACCTTGTGGGACGTTTCCGTAACCAGGGATATCACCTGTTTATGGATAATTATTATAACTCGGTATCCCTGGCCCAGGAAACTGTATGAAGCAGGTGTTCACGTCAGTGGTACCCTTCGGTTGGTGCGTGGGGCCACAAATGTCCTCAAGAGGTTTGCTAGTCATCCGCAACACCTGGCAAGAGGAGAGACAGAGTGGCGGCGGAAAGGCGGTGTCTTCGTCATCTGTTGGAAGGGTGTCCGACTCGTCCCATGATTACGAGGAGTCATGAACCCATCCAAGAAGAGGATCGTACAGCGGAAGAAGACACGTCGACAGGGCCGAGTTGTGTTTGAGGAGTTTCGTACCGAGCGGCCTACCGTCATTGGGCACTACAACAGGCACATGGGAGGAGTTGATCTCTTTGATCAGCTCATCCAGTACTATCCCTTCGCCAGGAGAACCAGAAGGTGGACAGAAGCTCCTCAAATACATCCTTCAGTTGGCCCCCCAAAATGCCTACATACTGTACTGTGGGTACCGCGGTGACAATCTTCCGAGGTTGACCCACATACAGTTCCTAGAGGTAGCCGGGAATGCCCTCATCAACTTCGATCCGATGAGTAGCCTTCCATTAACTGACCCCCTGCCCCGAGCTGCAGATCTGCCCTAGAGGAAAGGGCAGATAGGAGGGCCAACTTCGCTCGACCTGCCGCCGCCCCTGCTGCCGCCGCCCCTCTTGCTGCCGGCCCCGCCATCACCGGCTTCTCGTCGGGTAGTGGACCCTGCGTGTCGGCTGCAGCCAGGGGAACACATACTGGAGGCCTTACAAGGGCGGAAGGCAGAAACGGTGCGGGGTGTGCCATATGAATGGCAGAAGGAGAGACACCCGGTTCTTCTGTCGTATCTGCAAAGTTGCTCTTTGCAGGATAGGGGAGTGTGACCGAAAGTACCACACTAAGGTCATGTATTGGAGCGAAGCCCCCATAACAAACCGACAGCGGAGGGCGCGACGGGGCCGCCGGGTCCATCAGCAGTAAAGGCGCGCGTCTCCCTCCTCCACCTGTACTTCGTCATGTCGAGTGGAAAAAATGCAAGACTCTTCAATGGAGGAGGGAAGAAAACAAGAATAGAACGAAGAGTCAGATTACGAGTGAGTATTCTGCATTTATTTTATATTTAGTTTTATATTTATTACAATTTTTTATATATCTGAATGTGTGCATGATAAAATAATAAGACATTTCATTGTATGCGAAAAGAGAAGTGTCACCTGCATTCTTTTTATTTATGTATTGGTACCAGAATCGAAGAATGTAATATATATATTTTACGTATATAAAAAAAAAAGTTATATACGTATATATATATATATAATATATATATATATATATATATATATATATATATATTATAAATATTTTTATTTTGGGTAAGCAAATTACTTACAGTCTAGTAATATTCAATCATTTACCTTCACTTTAAAACAAATTGCAAGTCTCTAGAACAATATCTCGATTTATGGTGAATATTTGAAAAAAATATTTTTATTCCCTCCGCGCCGATTCTCGGCAGTGAATCTCCGCAAATGCGTAGGTCACATTCTCCTAATATTTGTGCCTTTTCATATTACGCTTATTTTAAATGTTTATATATGGAAATGTGTGCAAAACATGCACAATATAACAACAATATTGGAATGTTGTAGCATTTCTAATTTTTGAAATATTTGCATATAAAGTACAATAAGTACGAAAAAAACTACGATCGGTCAAATTTGACTCAACCGAAATGGTCAAGAAACGCATTTGTAACATAAAAATCTTACAATCTAGTAATATTCAATAATTTATCTTCACTTTAAAACATATTGCAAGTCTCTAAAACAATATCTCGATTTATGGTGAATTTTGAAAAAAAAAAAAAAAAAATTTTCCCCTCCGCGCGCCGATTCTCGGCCGAAAATCTCCGAAACGCGTAGGTCACATTCTCCTAATATTTGTGCCTTTTCATATTACGCTTATTTATAGTTTTATATATGGTGTGCGCAAAAAACATGCACAATATAACAAAAAATATTGGAAGGTTGTAGCATTTCTCATTTTTGAAATATTTGCACATAAAGTACGATAAGTACGAAAAAAACTACGATCGGTCAACTTTGACTCAACCGAAAAGGTCAAAAAACGCATTTATAACATAAAAATCTTAGTCTAGTAATATTCAATCATTTATCTTCATTTTTAAAACAAATTGCAAGTCTCTAGAACAATATCTCGATTTATGGTGAATTTTTGAAAAAATATATTTTTTTTCCCCTTTCCCTCCCCGCGCCGATTCTCGGCCGAAAATCTCCGAAACGTGTAGGTCACATTCTCCTAATATTTGAGCCTTTTCATATTACACTTTTTTTAATGGTTTATATATGGAAATGTGCGCAAAAACATGCACAATATAACAAAAAAATATTGGAAGGTTTGTTAGCCATTTCTCATTTTTGAAAATAAAATGTTTGCATATAAAAGTACGATAAAAATAGGAAAAAAAAAACTACGATCGGGTCAACTTTGACTCAACCCGAAATGGTCAAAAAAATGTATTGTTTGTAACAAAAATCTTACAGTCTCGTAATATTCAATCATTTATCTCACTTTTTTAAGAAATATTTGCATATAAAGTACGATAAATAGGAAAAAAACTACGATCGGTCAACTTTGACTCAACCGAAATGTCAAAAAACACATTTGTACATAAAAAATCTTACAGTCTAGTAATCTTCAATCATTATCTTCACTTTTTTCTTTTTTTAAATATTTGCATATAAAGTACGATAAATAGGAAAAAAACTACGATCGGTCAACTTTGACCTCAAACGAAATGGTCAAAAAACGCATATGTAACATAAAAAAATCTTACAGTCTTAGTAATATTCAATCATTATCTTCACTTTAAAACATATTGCAAGTCTCTAGAACAATATCTCGATTTATGGTGAATATTTGAAAAAAAATATTTTTATTCCGTCCGCGCGCCGATTCTCAGCCGAAAATCTCCGAAATGCGTAGGTCACATTCTCCTAAATGTGCCTTTTCATATTACACTTTTTTTTAAGAGTTTTATATATGAAAATGTGCGCAAAAACATGCACAATATAACAAAAATTATTGGAAGGTTGTAGCATTTCTCCTCCTTTTTTTTATATTTGCATATAAAAAAACTTTTTAACAAAAATTTGACATTCGGTCAACTTTAACTCGTTTGAAATGGTCGAAAACTGCATTTGTAAGCTAAAACTCTTACAGTATCGTAATATTCAATCATTTTCCTTCATTTTGAAACAATTGCAAGTTTCTATAACAATATTTCGATTTATGGTGAATTTTTTAAAAAATTATTTTTTTACGTCTGCGTGCTACAAATTCATGCATCATTTTGTGATAATGTTTTCTCTGTGTTGCTTTTATCGTTTTACAATGTGATATATACCAAACATGATTGCAATTTAGTGCACATTACAACGAAAAAAAAAAGTAACTTGTTACCTCTAACCGTTTGGCGCACAGCGCGATTTGAATACAATTATATATGAAATTTCGTTTTTGCGCTATCATATATCACATTATTTATATATGATAATGATAATTTTTTTCATTTCTGATGGTTGCATACTAAACTTCAAGCAATGACAAAAAAAGGAGCCAAAAATGAACCCTTAATCTTGAAAACTAAGCGCGCTGTGATTTTTGAAAAAAAATATTTTTTTTTACCGCTTAGGCGTCTTACTCTCACCTCCGGCACACGGGAGTCATTTTTTATTTACCCGCTTCGGCATTTTAGTTAACTTTAATAAACTTGTTTTACTGTATTTAATCATATTGCATGTGTAATAGAATTACATTAAAGAAAGGGAATACGTGACATTTCCATTGTTCATTCTCTTCGCACAGTTCGACTTAGTAGGTCAGTGAAATATTCCCTTTCAAGACGAAACATTGTCGCTTGATAGTTTGTTCCAAATACTGAGTTATCATGTTTTCTATCAACAAATTATCAGCATTTCCTCGTAAACTATCTATGATTAGATAATTGTGGAATCTAGGACAAACATGGAAATTGTCTTGTTTTTTATGACCTGAAAAGTCATGTGTACATTAGTTCATACAATTGTCATTTTGCCTAAACTCTAATTGTATCTCAAGTTCTCAGTACCTCTTGAGTGATTATAGCCTCATGAACCCTCAGAGCTCATACTCCTGAAATGCATCTCGACTGTACATAGTCAATATACGTCTATTTTGTACCTTGGTCTTTATTTCGAGAAACCTTCGGGGAGAGACCTTACCTTACAGACATTACATCTTGTTCGGGTTGCCCCAGGTCCCTCAGTGTGAGGCACCTCTAATGTCTACCAGAGTGTTGTTAGTGCATCTTCCGCTATATTTTGCATCTTCCAATCATGGATGGTCTGGGAGGCAGCTTAGATATTTGTTGAGCTTATTCTTAAACACATCTACACTCACTCTTGATATATTCCTCAGATGAGCTGGCAACGCATTGAATAGACGCTGCATTGTCGATGCTGGTGCATAGTCCTGTGTGCTTTCCTTATTTTTCCTGGTATAGTTTTGGGCATTATTAATCTTCCTCTGCTTACTCTTTCTGATATTTTTAGCTCCATGATGTTTTCGGCAATTCCTTTTATCTGTTTCCATGCCTGAATTATCATGTAGCGTTTCTTCTTTCTCCTTTTCTAGACTATTATAATTTTTAATGATTTTGTTAGTTTTTCCCAGTAGTCAAGATCCTTAACTTCTTCTATTCTAGCTGTAAAAGGACCTTTTGTACAACACACACTGTTTGTGCAATATTACCTTTTGATAGTGTGGGTACCATATCATATTGCAATATTCAAGTGGACTACGAACATGTGTTTTATAAAGCATAATCATGTGATCAGCTTTTCTTGTTTTGAAGTGCCGTAACAACATTCCCATTTTTGCTTTACATTTTGCCATTAGAATTGCTATTTGATCATTGCATAACATATTCCTATTCAACATCACACCAAGGTCTTTAACTGCTTCCTTATTTGTGATTGTCTCATTATTCGATCCCCTATAAGCATATAGTTTTCCTTCTCTGTCTCCATAATTTATTGATTCAAATTTATCAGAGTAAAATACCATCCTATTTACCTGTGCCCAATCATATACTTTGTTAAGGTCTCTTTGTAGCACGTTCCTATCTTCTCACAAGTAATTTCTCTACTTATTCTTGTGTCATCGGCAAAACTACTCACTACCAAGGCCTTAACATTACTGTCTATGTCTGCAATCATAATAACAAACAGTAATGCAGCTAACACCGCACCTTGTGGCACACCGGATATTACCTTAGCTTCACCCTATTTCTCATCGTTTGCAATAACTCTCTGTTTTCTGTTGTGTAAAAATTCTTTTAACCATCTTCCTACTTTATCCACTATATTATGTTTTCTATTTTCTTTTCTAATATATTATGATGTACCTTGTCAAAAGCTTTTGCAAAGTCTAGATAAACTACATCTGTTTCATTTCCACTTTTCATATTTTTGTATATGTTCTCATGGTGGACTAACAGTTGGGTTTGTGTACTTTTTCCGGGTACAAAACCATGTTGTCCTATACAGTGGTACCTCGAGATACGAAATTAATCCGTTCCGAGATGGCCTTCGTATTATGAGTTTTTCGTATCTTGGAACACATTTTACATGTAAAATGGCTAATCCGTTCCAAGCCCTCCAAAAACACCCCAGTAAATTGTATTTCCAGGCCTAAAACACATGTTCTAGGGTTACGACGGAAGAAATATATCTCCAAAAAGGCAAAATACTGTACAGGCGGCCCTCGGTTAGCGGCAGGGGTTCCGTTCCTGGCCACCGACGCCAAGCGATTTTCGACGCTGAGCGATTTTAAAGCCTACGGCCGCCGCACACCTTTCGAAACTCTAGACCAGTCAAAGGCGCCGTAATCCCACAAGGTGCAATAAGTAAAATTATATTTATGCAGTATAGTACTATAGAATTTACTGTACAGTACATGTGGGTGTCTAGAGTATGTAAAGATATAATAAAGTTTATACAGTGTACAGGTAGCTGTAGTGTTCAGGTTACGATCATTAGTCTTACGATAGTTCGATTTTATGAGAGATCAAATTACAATGGCCTAACTTTATCCATTTTCTAGTTACTTAAGTTTAATAACAGCAAAAGAGAATGATGAAAGTATGGTTTTAACGTTATACTCGTTGAGTGAACGTGTACAGCCATGAACAACCAAACGAGAAACTTTTTTTTTTTTTTTTCTAAGTACAACCGAACTGGATAACATCTGTTTGGCTTGTATTTCGATCATAGTACTACAGTGCAACATTACCGTATTTGTTATAAATGGCGTTATGTATAGAATAGAACTGAGACTATCTTAATGTAAATAACTTTATTCGCTATAGATCAGAGATCAATATAGATTAAAGATCATCGGGAAATATACCGTTAAATTTAAAACCTAGTTATAACTGAAGCTGAGAAAACTGTTCAAGCTGCTCATGACTATTATTGTACATCGGCAACAAGGATAAAACTGCAGTAAACGTCTGCCATCACACACAACTGTAGATAAAATTGGGATAAAATAATTTTAATCAAAACTACTGTGCTTGAAAGAACACATTTTACTGTTGGTTTCACGCCGATATAAGATAAATAACGTAAAGTTCGTATTACGATGATATAAAGGATTACGTATTGCGAACGGAATCACGTAATTTTTTACGCAATAAACATGCCGCCAACGTAATCTGTTAACAAAAAAAATAGTAGTTCACATTCACAACGAGACAACTTCAATAAACATTTCCACCTAAAAACACGCAGTATAAGGAAAAATAACTTTGTCTCATGTAAGTCAAGTATATAGATATTCGTTTATGCTACTAACTAGAAGCAAGAGCATTCGCTCAGAATTGCGTTATGGTGAAACAGACTCGTATTCATCAGCTGATTTTAAACCACAACATTGGCCGCTCCGCGGAATACGGGCTTAAGTTTGCCGTAGTACTTTAAAATGCAATAATATGAGAATACATACAATATTCTGGATACAGTGTAATAATGTATAACTTTTAAAGGATTTATGGAAAAGATGCATAATTAATAAAATAACACAATGCATTTTACGGAACTGGCGGACAAGAACGAACATGAAAAACCATCCCCTGACAACGTGGAGCGTAGTTACAAAGGCTGCCTTAATTTGTATCTTATTTCTGTACAAAAATGAAAAATACCTTTACGCAATTATTTTCATACACATTTTAAACATAAAAGCATAAACATTTGAAAAATCGACACATCGATCGCTAAATTTGCACTCGATATTTTCAGAAGAGAAAAGAGGGGGAAAAAACGGCAGACGGCGGCATACAAGAACGAACTTGAAAAAAAACATCGTAGTCGATAACTTGAAGGGAGTTTCAAAAGCTGCCTTTTTATCATATTTCTGCATAGAAATAAAAATACCCTATTCGTAATACATTTTCATACACATTTTAAACATAAAAGCATAAACATTTATAAAATCGTCACATCGATCGCTAATTTGCAGTTTTTAAATCAATATTTTCGGAAGAGCGGCAGCTTACAAGAAAGAACATGAAAAAACATCGTATTTGATAACGTGAAGGGCAGTTTCAAAAGCTGCCTTTGTATCATATTTCTGTACAGAAATAAAAATGCCTTTCACATAATACATTTTCATACACATTTTAAACAAAAGCATGAACAATTATGAATCGACACATCCACAGCTAAATTTGCACTTACGTAACAATATTTTCGGCATAGAACAGCGTCAGAGGCATATATTTTACCCTAATACCTACGTAATAACTCTCCAAAAAATTTGTTAATATAATTTGCATAACCTTTATGGTCTGAACGGCATTTCTACATATGTATGAACTCGTTAGACAACGGCGCTAGCGGCGCTGTTAACTGAAATTTGTGCCGTAAGATACCTTTAAAATGAATTATTTTTTTAATGAATATTTTTTACGACCGCCGTAAAACCGATTCGCCGTTGAGTGATTGCGCCGTTAACCGCGGGCTGCCTGTACATACTTGAGTAATATTCAACTGCATGTAATGTTCAACCCCATTTTTACTGCATATATTAGGACTTTAGCACATGTCCCTTAGCAATAAGCCTAGCCTATGTTAGCGGTTGCTACTGTAGCCTAGTCTATGATTCTGACATCTAAACCTAAGAGCTAAAAGCTTAGAATATGCCAATAAAATGTATAAATAATCAGTATGTACTCATTTCAAATAATTATTAATTAATCATTAACTATAATACACAAACAAAGAAAAAACAAACCTTCCAATCGATTGTTTACATTCTTACGAGTATCGAACGAGCGCCAAGCAATCATTTTTCCTAGCACACAGTAAGCCATAAATTGTCATTAATATCTCTCTTCAACTAATGAAACCACCAAACAGTATAATAATCATTAATTTCTATTCTTTATTATATCTTTACCTAATGGAGATACCGAGTTACTGACAGCTGTAACGTAATAATAAAACAGAAGAAGAATTCTAAAAAATACCTATTTGTTGGCAGACTGATTTATTTTATATTTTCTGATATCTAATTCACAATTTTTTTATTAAATGTATTGCATGTACTCATTTCAAATAATTATTAAGTAACCATTACCTATAAAAAAAAAAAAAATAAAAAAAAAATAAAAAAAAAAAATCCAAACAGTCTGTTTACATCCAGCACTTACTAGTATCGAACGATCGCCAAGCAATCACTTTTACACAGTTAGCCATAAATTTTCATTATCTCTCTTCAACTACTGAAACTACCAAACAGTATGATAACCATTCATTTCTATTCTTTATTCTATCTTTGCCTAATGTTTTTTTTTTTTATTAAATGTATTGCATGAATAAGTTTTTCAATTTACAGCAACCTTTTACCAATAGAATACTTAAAGCCCAAGGGGTAGATGCTGACCAATAGGAGAGCAGGACCTTATGGGGTGACTAGCATCAGGAACCAATGGGAGAGTGGGAGGATGGTGGCGAGTTTACTCAGTTGGCGGCGCGGGAGTTTTAAAATTGTTCTCGGTGGTCCGGGCGAATCTCGGGACTTTACAGCAACAACCTTTCGTATCTTGAAAACTTTTCGTATGTAGAGCAGTAAAATTTTTCGCATTGGCTTTCGTATCTCGAGTTTTTCGTAAGTAGAGCCTTTCGTATCTCGAGGTACTACTGTACATATTAAAAAAAATAATTTTTTATTAAGTTTCATAATATTGTTCTTCATTATCCTTTCATACACTTTCATAATATGTGATGTTAAGACTCACAGGCCTATAATTACTTGCCTTGAGAGAGAGAGAGAGAGAGAGAGAGAGAGAGAGAGAGAGAGAGAGAGAGAGAGAGAGAGAATTTCATGCATCACTGCCGAAAGCTGGTCGTAAGCCACAGTACTGGTTGCACCTAATCCGTACTTAGCCTCTACAACAGACTTCGTCTCGTCAATGAACTTCATCAAACTATAACGAACTTCATCTCTCCAATGAACTTTATCAAACTACAACGAACTTCGTCTTTCCAATGAACTTTATCAAACTACAACGAACTTCGTCTCTCCAATGAACTTTATCAAACTACAACGAACTTTGTCTCTCCAATGAACTTAATCAACTACAACGAACTTCGTATCAAAGAATCTAGAACCTGTCTTACAAATGAAGATATCGTTCAAGCCACCCAACACAATTCTCAGAAACCCGCCTTGGCAATGTACACGCAGACACGCGAACCAAATGAAGCATCATATCTCTCGGTACTCATTGGAAACACTCTGCCCAGGTCAGAAATTTTAATTCTTCCCGACTCGCTGAAAATCAAAGGACTTTTCCTCAACACAAGTTTTGTACACTGTTGACTCCCATCACCAGGTCAATATTGAAGTCTGTAACCACCAGAACACCGATTTACTAATCAAAGAGAATCAACATGTTGTAAACGTTGAAGTATATCAGGATAGAATAATTAGTCACCAAAATTAATACAGCAAGACCCAAGGAAGACAAGTCTCCTTGGCAAACAATCAGAGATAAAATAAATGTAGATATACAGGATAAGGGAATCGGACAAATTTTTTAGCTCCTATCCAAATATAACAAGGTCTTCCACTAGAGGGGATTTCTAAGAAAAAGACTTAACCAAGCATCACATCAAGTTTTGGGGTGGAAATAAGGTCATCTATGTACCCTCGTACCACCTTCCTATGAAATTTCTTACTGAAATTCATGAAGTAGATAAAACGTTGGCAGAAGGGGCTATCTAAAAACCCAACAGCCGTTATGAATTTCCTTTAATTGTTGTGCCTCAGAAAGATCGGACATCGCGAATATGTGTAGATTTCCAACATCTTAACGAGGAAACGATCCCTGATGGATTCCAAATCCCATGTAATGATGACATCTTATCCCTGTTAGATCAGAATAAATATTTTACTTCATTGGACTTACTTAAAGACTTTCATCAGTTATCTTTGGGCAAAGCAAGCACACCTTACACCGCTTGTAGCACAACAAGGGGACCTTATGAATGCTTACGTATGCCTTTTGGTTTACATTGCGGCCCTATCACCTTCGCAAGAATGATTAAAGGGATTTTGACGTAGGAAAAATCTATTTCTGGGTGATTGGCTCGTGTCGCCCTATGAAAGTATCCTTAATATCATTCTTTCTAGGCAAAATTAATCTAAAATTACCAGAGAAAAACAAAATTAAGAAAATGTCAGTAAAACTGAACTCGATCGCTCACTCTATAAAAGAAGTGTCGGTATGAGAATATAGGCGAGTGGGATCACTACCACGAGTCATTCACCATTTAGACCTTCCAACATAAAATCCCCACCAGAGAGAGCTGATACGAAAGGGTGATGCGGCCCCTACTACTACTACTACTACTGACGCCACGGACAGCAGCGCCCCTAGCGGTCATCCTTAATCTATGAACATCTTGTCCTGCAGGGTGGGCAAAAGAAGACAGGGTGGGTTTCATAGGGCGACACGAGCCAATCACCCAGAAATAGATTTTTCCTACGTCAAAATCCCTTTTCTGGGCTCAGCTCGTGTCGGCCTATGAAAGTGTACCAGAGAAACGGACAAGATGGGAAAGAAAAAAAAAAGGACAAATGAAAATCAGTTGTAAAAAAGAGATATATAATATAAGTGAATCAGGGACATTGGAGATTACAAACAAAGTACTTAAAGCTAACTTATCCTAAAACAATGACATGATAAAGAAAGCAATCAATATAAAGTACTTAAAATTAACTTATATTAAACATAGTAATATCCAGAAATGTAATGGCAGAATAACAAAATTTGATTCACTTAATTAAGACATTTACATAATATACAAACACATTGTGTTCTACCCTAGCATAAAAATAAGGTAAGGGTAAACACTGAAGTACAATAGAAGTACATAGTGTGGATGTCCCTAGCAAAAAAATAAGGGACAATCCACCAATATGATTCTAGCGGCTAAGGCTAGAGTATCCTAGTAGCATGGCAATAGGGTGAGGCATGTTGGACGAGGTAGGTAGAAAGGAGACCTGGATCTATACTACGACTACTATACAAGTATCAGGAGAAACAATGTTTCCCGCTGCTACTGCAGAAAATTTTTTAAAGATTCCAAGGACTTTAGGTAATGACAGTTTAAAGACTGTCGGTGATTTCCATCCAGTATACTTTTTAAGATCCTCAAAGTTCATATGTGGAAGTAATTAATTGAGGTGGCGACTCCTCTGATGTCATGTGCTTTTGGAAAATGAATCAGGATTGGCTTGTTTAATGAAGTAAAGGATCTGTTGTCTAATTCCTTTTACTGATAAAGTACCACCTTTTTCTCACATAAAAGAGAGAACCTGAGGATCTTGAGGATGTACGAGATAGAAAGGCTCTTCAAGTTGATACTCGGCAGAGAGAAGGATCTTGCGGAAGTGGGATGACTTTCCAAGGAGCCCACCTTGCAAGGGGATCCTCATTTTTAGCTAAAAAAGCTACGATCCGGCGCAAGTAGAACTTCTCCTGAGGGGAGGAATTCCACATGACCCGCATCTCTGGATAGAGCCGACAGTTCTGAAATTCTGGCTCCTGAAGCCAGGCTTAATAAGAATAACATCTTTCTAAGAAGCATTATGAATGTGCAAGACGAGTTGTCAGTATCTGAGGCTAGTTGAGGACATCATTTAAGAACCATGAAACTGCAGTAGGCCTTTGAGAAGGTCTAAGTCTAGCACAGGCTTTGGGAATGGACATAAAGGAAGATTCTGTTAGGTCTATCTGGAAACCCAACTGAAAGATTTTATTCAAAGCCGAATTATGAGTAGTAAAAGTGCTAGCTGCTAAGCCTTTTTAAAACAAGGACCTGAAAAAGGATATAGCTAAGTTGACTGTCATGGTTGTAGTGTTTGATTCTTTCAGGAAGGATGCTAATTTCTTAACAGCTGAGTATATTGTCTAATAGTTGACTCTCTTTTATCTGATTCTAGGAAGAGGATGTTTTGTGGATCAATGTTAGCATCTTTGTTAGCCGCAAACTTCATGAAGTCCATAAAGTTAGGGTCTGAAGAATTCCTGAGGGAAGCGAACACAGTCCTCATTTGTACTGATTGCGACAGCTTGGGATTGGGAATCCGTTGAGGTCGGAGACCCAATTCCAGAAGCAGAGGATACCAGTTGCTTTTTGGCCAGTCTGGCGCAATCAGAGCTACTAGTCCCTTGAAAGTCCCTCAGCTTGGCTCAAGACTTTCAAAAGAAGATTCACTGGAGGAAAAACATAAATTTTTCTCCATTGATTCCAATCTAACGACAGGGCGTCCGTGGCATAAGCCAGAGGGTCCAGGTTGGGGGCCACATAGCAAGGAAGCTTGTGGTTCGCTTGTGAGGCGAAGAGATCTACTGGAGACCTGGGACTCTGGCATATCCACTGGAATGACCGTCGTCCAGGGACCATTCTGCTTCCAGAGGGACTGACCGGGGACAAAGCGTCTGCTATCACATTTCTTACCCCCACCAGGTGAGTGGCGGACAGATGCCATCTGTGCTTGCCTGCTAGCGCAAAGATAGCTACCATGACATGATTTACGTGTTTGGATTTGGACCCTCCTCTGTTGATGCAATGTACTACCACTGCACTGTCCAAAACTAGTCTTAGATGAGACTTCTTCGGGGGAAGGAGTCTCTTCAGGGTAAGAAATACTGCCATTGCTTCCAGGACGTTTAGTGAAGCTGGCGGAACCGAGCTGACCAAGTCCCCTGAACTTGCTTGAATTGAGAATATCCCCCCATCCGAACAGGGAGGCATCCGTGTGAATGGTTAACACTGGAAGGGGAATTATTGAAGGGGTACTAACTTGGCAAGGTTCTTCACTTTTGTCCATGGACGTAGCTGATTGCGAAGGATCTGTGGAATTATTGACAACTTGTCTCGAGATTTGGCGTTTGCTCTCGATCGCCAAACACGATTTATATCTTTCAGCCTTGCTTTCAGGAGAGGATCTGTTACTGAAGCAAACTGAAGGAAACCTAGGATTCTTTCCTGGTTTCTCCTTGATGTTTGTTTGCATTGAGAAATTGTTTCACAGACTTGGCTATTTCTTTCCTTTTGGCCACCGGAATTGACAGATTGTGGGAAGACAAATCCCATTGGATTCCTAGCCACTGAAAACGAGACTCTGGAGTAAGTCTGGATTTCGTTTTGTTTATCTGGAACCCCAGATGTTCCAGAAATTGAACTACCTTCCTTGTGGCTTTGAGACATTCCTCGACCGTTGGTGCCCAGATCAACCAATCGTCGAGGTATGCTGCTAACCATTATCCCTTGAGTTCTCAACTGTTGAACTACCACTTCTGCTATTTTCGTGAATACCCCGGGGGCTACATTCAGACCGAAGGGCATCACTTTGAATGAGAAAGTCTGATTTCCTAGTTTGAAGCCTAGGAATGGATGGAAGTGCCTGGCTATAGGGATATGATAGTATGCCGTCTGTAAGATCGATGGAGGATGTGACGGCCCACGGGGAAGTAAGGTCCGTACCTGCGAGATGGTAAGCATTTTGAACTTGTCGCAACGAATGAAAGAGTTTAGCTTTGACAAGTCTAAGATTACCCTTCTTTTTGTTGAGCCTTTCTATTGGCACGCTGAATAAGCGACCTTGAAATTTTTAAATTTTAGATGCTTGACTCTCGCAATAGCTCCTTTCTGAAGGAGTTCCTCCGCATAATCTGTCAATTCCTTTGATGGTTCCTGATAAAATGATTTGATTGGAGGGGGATCTTTGATCCCAACTCCAACCCAATCCTTTGGACACGATGCCTCTGTGCCCATTTTTACTGAACCCCCTACCTGTGACGGAAGAGGAACAGCCTCCCTCCTACCTGGGGAACCTCACTGTTGTGGGCGGGTTGACCTCCGCGCCCACTCTGAATTTGTCTTCCTCTTGCAGCTCTCCCTGTGCCACGCTGGCGAAAGTGGCCCCTCGCCCTGCTACCCCTAGAAAACCTATTAAAGGCTGGGTAAGCTTGGCTTTCATACATAGAGTTGAAGGCCGGCGAGACTGCGTAGGAGAGGTTGACGGTTGAGACATGAGGTGACAACAGGAGGATGGGTTGAGCCTGTTTTGAAGTCGATGGCTGTCCCTGTTGGGTAACTGGGACGGCCTGAACAAACTGCTGTTGCTTCTGGTAAGGATGGAAACCTTCTGCCAGACTTCTTAAGTTTTCTTACCAGCAGCAGGGGCGGTCTCTTGCTTCCTCTTGGAAGAGATGCCCCACCTAGCCCTAAGGCTCTGGTTGAGCCTAGCCGCCTTGTGGTGCACCTCGTTCACAGCGGACTCTGGGAAGAGGTCCGCACCCCACATGCTGGAAGCCAGGAGTCTATTAGGCTCGTGCCTGATCGTGGCCTCCTGCAGAACGTGCTTTCGGCAGTTCCTCCTGTTGGAAGAAGTCGAAAGCATCCCGTCTGTACTGTCTGGATCGGAGACTTGGCCAGAATCTTGAATAGCGGTTCTGTGCCATAAGACAGGGCCGCCATTTCTGTGATGATTAGGGAGTTAAGGGACCTCCCAAATCTAGTTCGAGCATCGAACTCAGCCTGAATCAGAGTATCAGGCAGCCTTGGGAAGCTTCTCGCCAAACTGGTCCATTGCGCAGTCTGGCTTAAGCTTACCAATCGTGAACGTGGCAGGCAAGTTCTCCCACAATTCTCCAAAGGCTGGGAAGATGGAGAAGTAGACTCAGCTTCCCTCAGCTGTGGCATGGGGCTCATCCTTGAGGACTTGCCTGAAGAGTCGCTTCCACTATTTTGGTAGCGAACGGAAGAGAAGCCTCCTCCTCCGTCGCGAAAATAGTGAAAGGACTCTTGAAAGCCTGGAGCTTAGTGTTGGTACACTCCCAATCCTCTAGGCAGTGAACCCATTCCCGCTGTGCGTGCTCCCTACTATACAGCACGTTCTCTCGGGAAATCTTGTCCTCTCTAGTGAGAGCAGCCACGGTCAGCCTAGCATACCCAATGAAAGGCTGAGTCAATCCAGGAGGATAAAACTCGAAGTCCTCAATTCTTCGAGTTCCACACTCCGGGACAGAGATCATGCCGTCCTTGAATGGAGCATAAGCGGCCACTCTCCATGGGTTATCCATGGAGAAGGCTGGTAGGGATTCGTATGGAGGTAACTGCAGAATGCCAGTACCTGCTACGGGGGAGATTGGCTGAGGAACCTGAGAAAGCCCAGCAACACGGTCCTCATTCTCTCTAACTCTGGTTAGAGAGATCCTGAATGGATTGGCCTGACTGACTGAGGGTGTTTGACAGCTGCGCAAACATCTGTTCAAACCTTGTCCCAAGGGCGACACCTGTGAACCAACCATCTCTCCCACTTGCTGCATCACCACTGCCGAGAAGGCGGTGGGATCAAAGGAGCCTGGTCCCGCCACTCCAACCCGGCGTTGCCGGAGTGGATGTGGTGGAGGCCGGAGAAGGCGTTGGCTCGGCTGGAGCGCGAGCCTTCTCCTTAAAAGAAGCCTTGCTTCTGGAGCTCTTAGAGTACGAAGAGCTCAGCTTTGCCTTCACCGCGTCAGCGTAGGAAGTCGTAGACTTCTTTGCTGAAGAAGACAACGACGACTTCTTAGAAGTCGTCTTGTGGAGGGTCTTCTGTTTTTCTCTCTGTCCCTTCACCTTCGGGGGTACAGAGAGAGCGGGAGAGCAGGCAGCCTTGGAAAGAAGCAGTAGAAGGGACAGGAGAAGAAGATCCAGGAGCGCCCAAGGAAAGACCTTGGGCGCCGACACACCTACCTCAACCAACAAATCCCCTACCCCAGCCTCTACCCCTACGCCATAGGCGCGATGTTCAGGTCCAAGTTTCGCCCCACTCTGCGACCGGCTCCTGCGTGGAGGCGGACCCGAACGCCTGCTGCACCTCCTGCTGTATCGAAGCTATAGAGGGGCTGCCGAGATGGGGTCAACATAACCGGTCAACATAACCGGTCGACTTGCCACCGGGGAAGATCTGAACGGCCAGCTTCTTGTCGAGGATGTATGGCTGGCCACCTTGGCGGCGTTCTTCCCGAAGCCGCCCACCCAAGCCTTCAGGGTTTGCTAAGGCGACTTCCTTCACCGGCAGCAGCCTGACAAAGAGGAAGGCGAAATGAAGCTTCTAGCGGCGGAGACAGGGTTGAACAAGCTTATAACTAAGTGTTATTAGTGATGCGACCAAGAAGTCTAAGAGTAGACTTACCCCCCCCCCCACCCCCCCCAACAGCTGACTAACAAGGTCGTAGCATATGGTGCAGGCTTCTGGGTGCCAGACGATCAGACCATTGTGGGTCGTGGCACACGGGGCGTGAGTCCTACACTCCTCATGGGCGCAGGGGTCGTAGAGAGTCGCGTTGCACCCTAGGACCTGACAGTTGGTAGCCTGTAAGTGGAAAGATACATAAGTATCAGGAGCACACTTACAGTCTAACAATTGCTCCGCTGCATGCCGGAGCGTGAAAGTTAGATTAAACCAGAGCCCCGCCATAATACGTGTGGTAACTAGGCGGTGGAGTTGTCTAAGGCTACGCCGGAGACAGGAGAAAAATATCCAAACCATGTTGTGGTGGGGAGCCATGAAACCACGACGGAGAACGACGGAGATGGTACACAAAAATAAATTAAAACTAAATTCACCGTAAAATTAGGGTACATCCTTATATTTATATAAATTTTTTTCCCCGTCTACTAGAAGAGTGCCCGGGTAAGGAGCGAGCTCTCCTCCGGTAGCGGAAAAACGTGGATATAGTAGGCAAGCAACAGACCACTAGTAATGACCACCCCGCCCGCTGGCGAGCCAGACGAAACTATAACCAAAGGGGCCCCCGGCTGCAACGGAGGCTCCGTTCATTACAGTAGGGGAAGGGTGGGACTGAGCAATGGGGGGGGGGGGGGGGGTGGTGGTGGTGGTTCCCCCCCTGGCATAACGCGGCGGGAGAGAGAGAGAGAGAGAGAGAGAGAGAGAGAGAGAGAGGGGGGGGGGGGGGTGGCCTACCCCTCCCCGTCCCTACAACTACCCGCTCGATGACCCGGTACCCGAGACAAGTGGTCGCCCTGTACCCAGCTGGGAGGGAGCTCCTGGCCTCCTCAGAGAGAGAGGGAGGAAGGCTACTGTGGTTGTCATGGCAACCAAGGAGTCCCCCAGACCCCTCCTATACCTGGTAGGGAGGGAAGGGGAAGGGTAAGGTGCTATGGAACACGTGATCGCAAGTGGCCTAAGCCGCGATAGCAACACAACCATGGAGGGGCCACGTGAACCAGACTGTACCAAACACATGGTACATGCACCTAGGCTAGCCTAACACCCTAAATAAAAAACTAATAATACACCGTAAAAGGGGGAAAAGACACTTTTAGTAAAAGAGAAAGAAGCCCAGGAGGAGGCAATCCGTTCCGAGGAACAGTTGACTACTCGAGCCAGCGATAGCCGATGAAGAGCAGAGCCGGGATGCTGGGCCAGAAACACAGTATAGCCCTAAATACCAAACTAAGAGAAATGGTAAAAGGGCTGTCCTAGCTATGAAAACGATGTAATAAACGATGAATGTGATATAGTAAGCATAAAGTATAAGATGTCCCAGTATGGGAGACCGGGAAATCTTAACATGAGGCGGCATGCCGCCGCACGAGTCAACCGGGAGACCGTATATGACCTATTAAGAAGGAAAATACTGGTCCCTGGAAGACTAAAAAACAGTAAAAAAAAAAAAAAAATACTACTTATGAGGCACTTAACTTAGCCGATGCGATAGCTGCACGTTCCATGATGAATACAAAGAAGAATTACGAAAAAAACACGGCACGAGAGAAAAAAGCACTCAGCGTGGTTCACTCTAATGATTAGGATGTCCGCTAGGGGCGCTGCTGTCCGTGGCGTCCAGTAGTAGTAGTAGTAGCGCCGCATCACCCTTTCGTATCAGCTCTCTCTGGTGGGGATTTTGTGTTGGAAGGTCTAAATGGTGAATGACTCGTGGTAGTGATCCCACTCGCCTATATTCTCATACCGACACTTCTTTTATAGAGTGAGCGAGTCAGTTTTACCGACATTTTTCTTAATTTGGTTTTTCTCTGGTAATTTTAGATTAATTTTGCCTAGAAAGAATGATATTAAGGATACTTTCATAGGCCGACACGAGCGGAGCCCAGAAAAATGGTGTTTAGTGACATACTAGGGGATATCTGTGTCTATATGGATAATCTTGTAATTTTTTTTATTAATTTGCCATAGTTCTTCAGAGATTAAGACAGTATAATTTAAAGGTAAAAAAATTTCCAAATGTAAACGTTGCAAAGATGAACTAGTCTATTTGGATTTTACAGTATCGCATCAAGGTCTTAAAGTAGTCCATAATAAGTTTCAGCCATCAGCAACTTCCCAGTACCCACTAAAGTTAAGGGCATACAACAGTTTATGGGTATCAAGGTATTACCACCGGTTTGTGCATAACTACTCACTAATTGCACCTCCTTTACCTGACCTCACTAAGATTGATTGATTGATTGACTGATTGTGTATTATATCTGGCGTCACATCATCTGGGTAATTGACACCGAAATAAATTAAATATAAAAAATTAAATTTTTGATAAATCATATAAAAATATATATAAATATATAAAAAATTTTGTTCACATACATAAGTTCTTACATAAACAATCTATAATTTAAATTTGGTTAAGGAGGCCTGCCTCCTCATAAAATATAGAACTCCTCTATATTACAATCCTTTCCAAGAATTGTAGCTAGGGTAAAATTAACTACTCTGTCATACCTCAAGACAGGAACCTATGTCTCAAATTCCCAAGTCTGGGACGTTCAACCAGCTTATGACTCAGTCAAGGGCACAGTACAGTTCTCGCAAAACGGAAGAGTTTTCACGAGACATCAAGAGACCCATGGGCGAGTCTTGTATGTCCAATCCTCAATCTGCACAAACATCGTTTCCCGTCTCCTTGGCATATACGAATATGATCAAGGAGACACTGAGACGTGATACTACGCATTTTTTTTATTTAAAATATCCTCCCACTGGGACTGCCAACATTTTTTAATTCTCTGACCTACTAGAGGATACAAATCTGATAATGGTAGTAGGCATCTTTGGGTTCTGGGGAGCTGGACCGCAGACTTTGCAAGTTGGTCAGCTTTCTCATTCCCAGCCACCCCAACATGAGAAGGCACCCAACAGAAACTTTATTTCTTACCCTCTTCTTTTTAGTAAAAGCAGCCATTCCAATATATCTAAAATCTGAGGGTTTAAAGGGTTAAAAGATTCCAGCGACTGAAGAACACTTCCTGAGTCATAATATATAATAAAATTACTTTCATTCCAAATTAAAACTTCCTTTAAAGCCTTTAAAATTCCATATAATTCTGCTGTAAAAATCGATGCAACTGATGATAGCCTGCCACTTCTCTCTACATCAGGGAAGGCTACACCAAAGCCGACACCAGCATCTGACTTTGAGCTATCTGTGAAAACTGCAGTGGAGTTATCATGTTACAAAGAGTGTTTTAAAAACATTGACCGCATGGCCTCACTGGACAATTCTGTCTTGGTATAATTAAAATATCTACAAAATTTTATCTCTGGAAAGTTCTTCAAGGGGGTGGGGGGACTAAACTGGGGTATTTGCTGGTAAAATCTTGATTCTTGGCATATTTAATTCATGGACAATCAAAATTTACTCTAAAACAGAATGGATGAAGTTGCTTGGAGTGACTTTCATAAACTGCCAATGCCTTTCATTTCTCATACAAATGCTGGTTAAAGACTTAGGTAGCCTCTGGAATCTATACCAGCTCCGAACCAGCAGACGCTTATAATGAAGATCCAGTGGCATCTCATCAGCATCTACAAGCATGCTCTCGGTGGGAGATGATTTAATTGCTCCAGTACACAACTGTATTCCCCCTTGATGAATCGAGTTGAGCATTTTAAGGCTATTTGGCTTTGCAGAAGTGTACACCTCACACCCATAACTTAATTTTGAAAAGACCAAGGTTTTATATAATCTCAACATCTGAGTTCGGTCTGCACCCCACGAAGTGTGAGAAACGACTTTCAGCAAATTCACTGCTTTCAAGCATTTTGCCTTAATATATTTCAGATGTGGAATCCAGGTCAGCTTGCTATCAAAAATCAAGCCAAGAAACCTTGTTTCATCAACAACATGGAATTCTCTGCCTATGAATGAATAGATCTGGATCAGGGTGGATACCCCTTATACGACAAAAGTGCAGAGTTAGCAGTTTACTGGCAAAAAAACTAAAACCATTAAGCTCAGCCCACTTCACTATATTATCAATGCAGAGCTGAAGGTGGCGTTCAGCCACCTGCCATCATTGATGTTGCAAAGGAAATCGATAGGTTGATCAACCCAAAGAGGGTATTATGTATATCTGGAGGAAATTATTTTAGAAACCCCATTGATTACGAAGGCGAACAAGGTAACACTTAAAACACTTCCTTGTGGTACTCCTTCTTGATTGAACACATCTGACATTGTTGCTACAACCTGAACCTGAAATATCATATTTTTTAAAAAGCCTTAATAGAGAGGGGCAAATTGCCTCTCATGTTGCATTCATAAAGGACCTCAAAATTGCCATATCTCCATGTTGTATCATAAGCCTTCTCTAGGTCAAAGAAAAACAAAAGTGATGGTTGGATACTACTTGTTGGCAAAAGCTTCACATATTGAAGATTCCATTCGTACCAATGCATCAGTTGTGGAGTGCTACTCCGAAAACCACACTGAGCAGGCGACAGATATTTACCTCTTTCCAAGTACCACATCAATCGTGTGTTCACCATTTTTTCCATGATCTTACACAAGATGTTAATGCGATAGGACGATAATTTTCTGTCTTGAATGGATCTTTTCCAGGTTTCACAAATGGCAGTAATTTTAACTTCTCCCAAAAGCTTGGGGAAGATATGTTCACGGTAAATTCTGTTAATTAGGCTTATTATGAAAAGTCTGGTATTTTCAGGGGTATGCTTAATCATTGAATATGTTATATCGTCCAATCCAGGAGCTGATTCATTACATTTATTCAAGACTGATTCAAATTTCTAATAGTAAAAGGAGCATTGTATTGCTCATCGTAACTTAAGGTAGTAAATCAATTTCAACCTGTTCCTTTAATCCGTCTCTGAGCTGAATGATTAGCAAACTCATTTGCACTAACTGGGGGTCTGCTACCTCGCAACCATTCATCTTGATAACTGGAGGTTGACAAGGAGTGAACTTGCCTGCTATTTTTCCAACTCTCTTCCAAACTAGAGTCAGAGGAGTTTTTGAATTTAGTGAAGATATGAATATCGTCCAAGATTCTTTTCGTGCTTTTTTTATTTCCATACGAAAATGAGCTCTCGCTTTTCGGAATTCTACACGATAATACTCACATTTTCATCTGCGGTATCTGGTGTAAGGCAGATCTTCATAGTTTTCTACTACGAGTTTCCTGGCATCTACGTGTCCACCAGAACTGGTCGGCGGACAAATTTGCCCGAAGTCCTAGGTATAGATTGGAGACCAGCTGAGAACATTATTGTTATTCAAAAAGTCAAGAGTGTCATCTACACAGGGAAAGTCATCAGCAGTCATCTATTGAGCTGTGCTCCTGGAATGTTGACCAATCAGCTTTACCAGTGCTCCTAGAATGTTGACCAATCAGCTTTACCAATGTTCCATTTGGGTAGCCTTGAAGATGGAGGACTTGATGCTACACTCACCACAATCGGAAAATGGTCACAAGTAAATCTATCATTTATACTTCTCCACATTAAGTCAATAAAGACAGTCATCACTACATATAAATAATCAATTGCTGATAACGTGCCTGTTTGAACATGAAAATGCGTAGATTAGACTCCCCAGAAAGTTGAGGGATCCTCACATTTTGCATCTTCTATGATGGAACGAAGCACCTTCCTCTTTGATTGGTAATGATGTCACCCCAAAGAGGACTTTTCTTGCTATTCATATCTCCCAAAATAACAAAAGGGCATGGTAACTGTTGAATAAGAGATTTAAATTCCATTGATGGGGAAGGCTTCATTAGGTGGTAGTAAAGAGAGCATAATGTATATTTTCTTTGCAAATGGATCTGCACACATCACTTGCAATGCTGATTGGATACTGATAGGATTTTGTGGGGTGTCATTTTGAACATACAAAGTGACACAAACATGGCTTCCAATATTCAAATTATAGGTGGAGTAATAGGATGTATACTCTCGTGGGCTGGGGCACACATTATTACCAATCATTGTCTCCTGCAGCGCTATACAAACAGGAGACTTCTGATATGAGTAGCCTTAATTCTTCCCATTAAGCTCTTAATCCCTGACAGTTCCACAGTAGAAAATTAATGAATTTACTTCTCTTTAGAGGCTGTTAAATTAGAGCCTCTTTTAAGAGCTTTCAGCTTACGGACTTGCTCCTTATTTCTGGAAGGAGACCGATTATTTATGGCTGCCTTCCTTTTCAGAGGGTTATCGGTCTCAGGAACACCAGACAAAGGTGATGCTGCGTGAGGAGGGGTGTGAATGTTGGACATTGGTGCATCCTCCAAAGGATCAGAAGCACCATTTAAGGCTGGTACAGCCTCCAATGAGGTGGAAGTGCCAGGTACACCCGGCACAGCCTCCAGAGAGGCAGGAGTCCCAGAAATCACTGGTTCTGCTTCCATAGAACAGAAGTGCCAGACACTGCAGGAGCTGCCCAGAAACCCCCCCCCCACCCCCCCCCCCCCCCCCCCCCCGGCCACTGCCTCCATAGAGGCAGGAGTGCCAGAAACCACTGGCACTGCCTCCAAAGAGGCAGGAGTGACAGAATCAACTGGCACTGCCTCCAAAGAGGCAGGGGTGCCAGGAATCACTGGCACGGCCTCCAAAGAGGCAGGAGCGCCAGGAGTCACTGGCGCAGCCTCCGAAGAGGCATGAGCGCCACCAATCATTGGTGCTGCCTCCAAAGAGGCACCAACACAGGTCGTAACTGGTTTTTTATTAACATTAGTTTTGGCGACATCGATATTTCTTCTTCGGTTGGCAGCAACACTGGAAAAGGATATTCCTGGTCTAATGTACTGAATAAAAACACACACTTTTGCCTCTCCAAATGTGATACGCTCGGTCACCCTTAATGTTTGAATTTCTTTTTCCATGATGTATACATTGCAATTAAGTGAAGATGATGGATGATTGTCTCCACAATGCATACATCTGGCAAGGCCTTATTACATATGCCATGCTCTGGTTCACTGCATTTAACACAAGTAGCAGGCTTGCCTTTTAGTTTCTGTCTACAGGACCCCAACATATGTCCAAATTCTTGACAATAAAAACATCTCCTCAGTCTTGGGATATATTGTTTAAGGGGACCGTCCGCTATGGCGGATGACATGTCAACTTGAAAAAATAAAAAATAGAGTTATTATTTGTATCTATGCAGAAACATGCCGTGCATGCTTTCCAGAAGTTTCATCCAATTATTTTTACAAATAATGAAGATATAGCGGTTTTTAAATGATGACGTCATCGTAACTGAGTCGTCTGTATGAGTTTGACAGGATCGTCTTTGCGTGTTTATTTTTGCATATATCAGCGATTTTTTCAGATTTTTTTTTTCGAAATTCTCATACATCTGGTAGCAATGAAAGGTAGTGAGAGAGCGAGCTACTCAGAGCGGTTATTTATAGGCGAGACTCAAAGAATGACTCAGTTACGCCACAGACGTCAAAGTAGCTGCACACACTTACGCTCTTGCGTTTGGTTACTAGCTATTTACGTTGGTTTTACAACTTCTTAGTGAACTTATAGCAATGCCGAAGTTACCCAAGATCAAGAAGGCTACTCAGCAACTAAAGCTAGCAAAATTAGCGAAGGCCAGGAGTGTGCTGAAAGAAAAACGCGAAAATTCGTTATCAGCTCCCTCATTGTCTCATGTCACGCCATCAGCATCATTGTCTCGTGTCACGCTTAGGGTATTAATACCACTTTTAGGGGGAGGACCAGGATCCTTGATGTAGAAATCAACAATAAAAGTACAAATAAAGTAACTATATTAATGTTGTTTTGACTTTTATAAGATAAAAATGTTATTGTTATAATACAATTAAGTTTGTTCATACTTACCTGGCAGATATATATATAGCTGTATTTTCTGAAGTCCGACAGAATTTAAAAATTCGCGGCACACGCAGTGGGCGGCCAGGTGGTAGTACCCATTCCCGCCGCTGGAGGCGGATATCAGGAACTATTCCCCCCATTTTCTATTCATATTTTTATCAGTGCCACTGTCTCCTGAGGGGAGGTGGGTGGGCACTTTAATTATATATATCTGCCAGGTAAGTATGAACAAACTTAATTGTATTATAACAATAACATTTTGTTCATGAAACTTACCTGACAGATATATATATAGCTGAATCCCACCTTCGGATGGTGGGAAGAGACAGAATAGGATTTTAGGGAAACTAAATTAAGTAGATGATATACATCTTGGTTCCTGACCTGTTAGCATAGCCGACTTCGTGATTACTGTCACCAAAGTCTGCTTCTGCGTTACTAGAGTTGCCAGCGAGGTAGAGACCTGTAATGCTGGTGCGCTCTAGATGATGTCAACGGGGGCGTGACCACAATGTGACTAGACCATAGACCATACTTTGAGGGCACCGAAGCTAAAACCACCACCTGACCTAACCTATCAAAGTTAGTTCCATAACTTCTAGGCTTAAAGAAAAGGAACGCGCCTCAACGCGGACCAAACTTCAAAGTTAAAAGCACACCTATCCCTTTTCTATAGGATAGGATTCGTGTTGCTTCCTGCACCCAATAATATATCTACGGATAATGTATGGTCCTAGCGACTTACGGATCTGAAATGTCGTCTTCACATCCCGTCGGGAGTGTGAAGCGAACACAGAGTTGCTTCGCTAAAGCGTGGCACTCAGGATGTTACTGAGTGTCATGCTCTGTTGAAATGCTTCCGAGGCCGCGCCCTCACCTCTTGAGCATTCATATTAAGAAAAAAATCTCAAATCTTTATGCAAACATAATGAATGAGACCTCTTAAAAGAACTCCTTGGCTATAATGCCAGGGTGTTCTTGGACATGAACCAGTCTGGTCTTTTTACGGAACACCGCAGATTGTCGGGAGTGGTGAAGCGAACACAGAGTTGCTTCGCTAAAGCGTGACACTCAGGATGTTACTGAGTGTCATGCTCTGTTGAAATGCTTCCGAGGCCACGCCCTCACCTCTTGAGCATTGATATTAAGAAAAAATCTCAAATCTTTATGCAAACATAATGAATGAGACCTCTTAAAAGAACTCCTTGGTTATAATGCCAGGGTGTTCTTGGACATGAACCAGTTTGGTCTTTTTACGGAACACCGCAGATTGTCCGTTGACCTTGACTTTCTATAGTTTATCAAGATAAAACTTGAGAGACCCTACAGGGCACAGGACTCTCTAATGCCCTTGCCCAATAATTTGTGCCATACCCTTGGTCTCCAGCCTTCGGGTCAAGGGTTAGACAGGTTTTCGTTCTTATCAAGAACGGAAGGCTTAGAGGACAGACCGCATTATGTCCTTTTAAAGCCAAAACCTCTGATGATGGCTAAAACCTCACTAACCCTCCTTGCCGTGGCTAGAGCGGTTAGAATATTAGCCTTTCTGGTCACGTGTATTAAGTTCGCAGAAAGGTAGGTTTCGAAATGCTTTTGGCATCAGAAACTCAGACTACTCTAAGTTCCATGCCGGAACCTTTGATCCAGAGAATTTCAAGATCTCCACAGACCTCAAGATCGTGAAGCTGTTGTTGTTGACAGAACCGGATCTCTGAGCCTAGAGGCCGTCAACAACATATTTGCATATTTCTACAATAGTTAGGACTTCTATCTTATCTTCATACTTCATACGGAAAGATAGAACCTAACGAAATTCACAGAGGTCGAGTGGGGGAGGAACAGTCATGTCCCTTCACTATCTCCAGAAACGGCCCCCTCCGATTGAAAACTGAAAATAGGCAGCACTGCTTTGTCTTGGCCAAGAGACTGCTAATAATCTTGAAGATCTTATCGCTTTCTCGATAGTCTGAACGCCTTCAGACTCAGAGAGGAGAGATATTAGATACTTCACTAAGTGACGATGTTAGATTACACCGATTCTCTCTGGAAGGGTCTCTGGACAATTCTCTGAATTACCTGACCTCTGTGAATCCAACCTCTTAGAGGCCAACATGTGGCGACTAAAGCTAATCCTCTAGGATCATGAATAAGGGAACAACTTAAGAGGAAGCTCCTTCGTCTTCATATTACGAAAAACTTAACGAAAGGACGCCCTCAGTCTCTCCTCACTTTCGACATACTTCTAAGTGAGGATTACTCAGGCGTCAGTAGTTGTTGCCTTCGATCGAGAAGACCCCCACGGACGTGCACTAGTTTAACGAACCTCTTGAGGATCGTTACGTTCCGTGCCCAAGCCCATAACCAATTCTCTCTTCTCGAGCTATGAGAGAGCTGAGAAATTATCCGAGATGATTTGGGCCACTCGATCCAACCTCACCCTTCGAGGAACTGGAGAGCCGACCAATTTGGCTTCCAATTCTTTCAGACAATGTGCCAGAACATCTGTTCTCTGTTCGGATGTCTGGCACCCTCTCGCTATCACCTGAGGTGATCCTCAAACCGTTGAGAGAAAATTAGAATTACAAGATCTTTGATGTTATTCCAATTTCTTCGTGAGGAAAATTTGTAGAGGTCTGAATTGCTGTTTATTCAGGGAAAACAAGCTTCTCCAGCGAGGAAATGGTCCCCAGCAAACTCATCCATTCCCTCAGTCAGCCTGCTTCCTTCCCTAAATAAGGCTGCGCTTTGCATAAGCAGGAGAGCATTATGATAGTGCTATGCCGCGGTAGATTCGTACAGAATGCTTACCGTGCGGTAAACCCGCACCTAACAAGTATAAGAGATATCTTGTTGAAATTTTCTAAGTAACGGCAGGTATGATCATTCAAGATTACTAGAAATTTCCTCAACCCGAGGCTAAAATCCATGATTGTAGGGCAGAGAGACGGTTTATTAAGCCATTCCCGCAAGGGAGAGAGACGTAACCAACCGCGCATGACACCGAGCTAGCCGGTACTGCGTAGATCACACTCACAGTAACAGCAGCCTTGATCATCGTCTCGCACTATGTGCCTGAGTTGCCAGCTACTCCTTTTACGAAGGGATAGGTATGAAATTATCGAGCAAAAGGGAACTCTCAAGCAGGCATATTTAAACGAAACAAAATTCGCTAAATACAGAAGCTGAGTTTGGTGTTGCAGTTCAATTAGAATACTTCTCGTCTAAGTCGCAATCCGTAGAATCAACTAGGATATGCGCCTACCCCTCGGACAATTCAACTGTTTAAGTAGAATCATGTCGCGAGGTTTTAATATACGTAGTATATTTATAGTATTCTGAACAACGATCTCCATCCTAAATTCTTTCCTTCAAGAAAACAAAAAAAGGATTGGAGATCGACCACCTTCGATCTCTATCAAAAAGAGTGAAGGAGAAGTCTTCCTCGAAGAAAAGCTTCAATGGTGAACAGAATACTATCTGCCTGAGTTGCCAGCTACTCCCTTTACGAAGGAATAGGTATGATATTATCGAGCAAAAGGAAACTCTCAAGCAGGCCTATTTAAACGAAACAGAATTCGCTAAATACAGAAGTTGAGTTGGTGTTGTCGTAACATACTGGAAGGAGTTGTTCTTACTCCGAAAACTCTTGGAAGGTTGAAGGGAGTGTCAAATAAATACATTAGAAACACAGTTTCTTTCGGCTTCTATCCGCAGAGGTAAATACGATTATGAGTATATGACTTGACCCATGCGTTAGCAAAATGACGCAAAGTTTGAACATCGAATTCTCTACTAAAAATCTTTCCTCGACGAGGAAGAGAGAAAGAAAGGAAAACGACTGTCCACGTTCTAATGAACGAGACTTTTAAAAGAACTCCTTGACTCTTTTCCAAGAAAAGGGAGTAATATTCGAATAGAGATCATCAAGAGAGAACCGAGGATCGAAAAAGACCGTTCAATGTTCTTATGATATTGGACAAAAGACTTCCTGGATAGTCTACAAGTCTTTCTCTTAACCCCGGATGAGCCTCTGAAAATGAATGAGAGCTCTTCCGAAATTTGTTAATGAGTTTATCCGCTTAAACGATAAAAACGTTAAAAACTATGTCAATGAGAACTACCCCATTTATGAGGGGTCCCCCACTTAAATGACAATGGGGAAAACGTCCTGACTTGACAAAACTATTAGCACTTTGCTAATAGGGGAAAACCCTTTAAACATGACCGAAAGTCACCCAGGAATCCAAGTATATAACTTCTCCCGATTCTCAAAGAAATCGATGAAGAGGAAAGAGAGATCGAAGAAAAAATTCGGGTATGTCCTCTCCGCTAACTCCGAATCCATTTTAAAAATTTCTGTAAAGAAATGTCCTCAACAGCAAATAAGACGCCTTCAACAAGTCTTTTCTCTCGCAAAGCGTCCCTGCCGAGCTTCCACCGAAGCGTCCTGGCGAATGTCCACAAAAGCGTCCTGCTGAGCGTCCTCAAAAGCGTCCTGCCGAGCGTCCTCAAAAGCGTCCTGCCGAGCGTCCTCAAAAGCGTCCTGCTTAGCGTCCTCAAAAGCGTCCTGCTTAGCGTCCTGCTGAGCGTCCTCAAAAAACGTCCTGCTTAGCTACGAGCGTGTCTGAGCAGAGAACACCAAGTCTTCTTGAACGACGTTTCAGAGAGGAACTCGTTGAGCGCCTTGATGCATGCAAGGCCCGCCAAGAGGCGTCCTGGCGAGCGACCTTGCCAACATCTCAATTGTTATGACGAACCGCGTTTTGCGTATGACATTGAATATTTTTAAGGACGTCCTCATGCGAGTCTATATGGAGAGCCGCACGAGTCCTGAAGAGTGTGAACACTAAAAGGAACGACGTATGGCTTTCGTCTTCCTGCAAGGTGCTGGTTGCCGAGCGTCCTGGAGAATGTCTCTACTTATAGGACGTCGAGCACCTCCAAACGCTTCCTCACGTCTAAATTGCCCTTCTTATGCCGACCAGAGACATAAGTTGTTTGACTGTGCAAAGCAGCTTGCCGGCCGTCAAACTTATCAGCTTGCTTTTTCGAAGTAAAGCGAACGTTACATAACGTATACGGAGCGCCATGAGGAGAGGAGACGAAAATGTCCTTGATTACCAAATTCTTTTGGAATGCTAGCGAGGTTGAAACAGCTCTAACTTCATGAGCGTTCACTCGCAGGAGGCTCAAATCACTCTTCTGGCAAGATGAATGAACCTCCTTAATAATGTATAAGTGATATATACATGAGCGTTCATATACATGCGCGTTTTTTTTTTTTTTTTTTTCTCGCAGGAGGCTCAAATCACTCTTCTGGCAAGATGAATGAGCCTCTTTAATAATGTATAAATGATGTATACATGAGCGTTCACTCGCAGGAGGCTCAAATCACTCTTCTGGCAAGATGAATGAGCCTCCTTAATAATGTATTAAAAATGATGTTTATACATGAGCGGTCACTCGCAGGAAGCTCAAATCACTCTTCTGGCAAGATGAATGAGCCTCCTTAATAATGTATAAATGTATATACATGAGCGTTCACCCGCGATGGAGGCTCAAATCACTCTTCTGGTAAGATGAATGAGCCTCCTTAAATGTCCCTTAGAAAAAGAGCCAGTGCATTCTTCTAAAAGGGAAAATGTGGTCTCTTTACTTTTTCATCCTCTCGTGACGAGAGAGAGGACGTGAAGCGTCCTCTTCTCTCAAGCTTCTTTAGGGGGCGCGAGTCCTTCCGAGAACTCCAACCCCTGTGTGGGGAGGACGCCTCGGAGGACGAGAAGCAATCCTTCAAGATTCGTGCACGTGCACGATCTTTAGCAGCCTGGGAAGCGTCAACAGGTGCTGCCGAAGGGACGCCAGATCGGTGGGAGCCCCCGTAACTCTCTTGCGGCTTTCGACATGCCCTCTCCCTGAGTCATGGGAGTCCGACAGAGGTCCAGGCCTAGAGGCATTATGGGCCGATCTGACGCTCCCTCCACAACACAAGGGGCACTACACTTCACAACACTGATTGGAGAGCGAGCACTTTAGTCTAAGATTACTTGATGTAATCCTCTAGCAGACACCTTCTTCTAGCCCGTAAGCCATACCACAGGGTTAGGCAAAATAAAATCTACAGGAGGTTAGAAGGTTCATTATTTCTAACTTCTGTTTACTATGGAGGAAAACTCCTGATTCTAACACGCTCTAAAAAGCGTAAATGAATCCTCCTTCTTCCGTAATCAGTCACACATTACACTAATTACCTTATGCAAAGAAAACATGTAAACGTCATATATACTAAGCGAGTGTCTACCGAAAGTTCCGGTAGCCTCACCTTACCGTGCAGAACAACAAAGTCTGAAACTAGGCTAACTAGCTTCAGACATCAAATGCAATGAAAAAATTTACGATAGCGTATGCCTAGCCACAAATCCAAGTTAATAATCGAAAGAATAATTAGGATACTTAAGTGGCTAATGAAGTTTTTCAAAATCCTAGGCGGAGGTCTGCAAACAGCTGTTTACCGACCGGCGACAGAAAAAAATATGAATAGAAAATGGGAATAGTTCCTGATATCCGCCTCCCAGCGGCGGGAATGGGTACTACACCTGGCCGCCCACTGCGTGTGCCGCGAATTTTTAAATTCTGTCGGACTTCAGAAAATACAGCTATATATATATGTCATGTAAGTTTCATGAACAAAGCAAAAATTTACATAGCAAATCTTTGGGAGCTCATAACTCAAAAACATACTTGATTCACATGTTGGTAGCCATTACCCTGGTTATTTATTATCCAATTTTAGAGAGAAAGATATCATTAGAAAGAGGAATCAAAATCCCATAATTCTTTAGAGCCTATTTTTTCTTTCTTTTTTTTTTTTCTTTAAAGATTGTTTTTGTCAAAAAAATAAAAAAAAATAAAAAAAATAATAAATAAATAAATAATAAAATCATAAAATAAAAAAATGATATTGTTATGATACATAAAGTTTCATACATACTTACCCGGCAGATATATACTTAGCTAAGACTCCGTCGTCCCCGACAGAAATTCAAATTTCGCGCCACTGGGTGGCAGGACTAGGAACCATTCCCGTTTTTCTATCATATTTTCTCTCTTCCACTGTCTCCTGCGGGGAGGCTGGGTGGGCCATAATTGTATATATCTGCCAGGTAGTATGTATGAAAACTTTATTGTATCATAACAATATCATTTTCATAGAATCAACTTACCTGTCAGATATATACTTAGCTGATTGGCACCCTTTGGTGGAGGGTAAGAGACCGCTAACTACTGGAATAGACAGGTAAACAACATATGTTGTAGGTATATATAGACCTTGGTTCCAACCTGATAGGTGGTAGACTTCATGCTCTGCCCAGTAGTCTGCATCACCTCAAGAGCCTGTAGCGAGATATTTGATCTATGGCCAAGAGTTCTTGTGGGTCTGCGATGGGGTCTTATCCGCTTACTCGGCAGAGCCTAAAAAATGGCATTTGTCAATGGTGCTAATCCACTTATATGACAACACACCTTATGAAGGAGCACACAACCGATCCCGATCACCTGATCCTAACCACCATGTTAGTATTAAAGATTGTTAAGTTATCCCCCAACTCTTCACAACAACCTGAACTCGAATAACACAGTACACACGCATACATAAATTTTCAAAAAAAAAAAAAAAAAAAAAAAAAAAAACTTATCTAAGAAGATATCACAAGACTTCCTTACTGAACAATAGTGAACGCCGCCTGTGCGACGTCTAACACTTTTTGCCAGCAGAAAGTCTAGAACATATCTAATAGAAGGTACGCACAAAAATTAAGGATCGTTGCTAGCTCCCATACCCAGGATCGTATCCACAGACACGAAAGGACCCAGAGAAAAACATTTCTCGTAGGTCATACGAACGTCTTTTTCAAGTAGTGAGATGCAAACATAGAGTTGCACCTCCAATATGTCGCTTCCAAGATATTTCTTTAGCAACTATTTCTGTTGAAAAGAGACACACGTCGCTACTGCTCTAACCTCATGAGTCTCACTCTCAAGAGTCTAAACGAGTCATCAGTACAGGTCTTGTGCGCGTCTGTAATGACGTTCCTTACAAAGAAGCTAAAGCATTCTTGGACATCATAGGTCTTGTAGGATCTTTAAACGAGCACCAAAGACCCTGTCTAGAAACCTCCCATCTGTTTTCTTCCTCTGTAGGTAGAATTTTAGGCGCTCTTACGGGGCAAAGAGACCTTTCAGCTTCCCTACCGACAAGACTCGATAAGCCTTTAACTTCGAAGTTCTTGGGCCAGGGATTCGAAGATTTTTGTTCTTTGCCAGAAACAGTGCTTTGAACGAACAGATGGCCGAGTCTCTTTTGAACCCCACTTTATCATCTAGTGCGTGCAGCTCACTAACTCTTTTGGCTGTCGCTAGTGACAAAAGAAACAAACACTTTCTTGTTAAATCTCGAAACGAGGCCAGATGAGGAGGTTCGAACCTATCAGAGGACAGGAACTTCAGGACTACATCGAGGTTCCAGCTAGGAGGAGCTGGATCCTTAGACTTTGAAGTCTCAAAGGATCTTATAAGATCCTGTAGATATTTATTATCTGCAAGCTCTAGGCCTCTATTTCTGAAGACGCCGAAAGCATACTCCTGTATCCCTTTATGGTAGATACAGAAAGATGTGAGTCCTCTCTAAGCGAAGAATCAGCGATTTCGTCACAGAGGTACTGGAGGAGGACAACTTCTTCGACTTACACCATCTAAAAACCTCCTACTTAGATTGATAGACTCGTCTAGTGGAAGTTCTACGGGCTCTAGCGATTGCGCTTGCAGCTTTGCGAGAAAAACCTCTCGCTCTGACAAGTCTTTCGATAGTCGAAAAGCAGTCAGAGCGAGAGCGGGGATGTTTTTTGATGATACCTCTTGAAGTGTGTGTTGTCTGAGAAGAGCCATCCTTCTTGGCAGGGATCTGGGAAGTCTACTGTCCACTCCACTACCTCTGTGAACCAATCTTGTGCCGGCCAAAAGGGGGCTATCAGGGTCATTTTCGTCCCCCCCCTTTTGAAGCCACAAACTTCTTCAGCACTTGCCCCAGAATCTTGAATGGGGGAAATGCGTAGACGTCTACATGGGACCAGTCTAG
The DNA here is from genome assembly GCF_015104395.2 of Macrobrachium nipponense. Lineage (NCBI taxonomy): Eukaryota > Metazoa > Arthropoda > Malacostraca > Decapoda > Palaemonidae > Macrobrachium > Macrobrachium nipponense. The sequence continues at coordinate 131,635,114 of NC_087202.1, read as the reverse complement.
AAGGAAGGCGTTGACTGCTAGAGCTCTGGGGTCTTCTACCACTGAGCAAAAGACTTCCAGTCTTTTGGAGAGGAATGTGGCAAACAGGTCCACATGAGGAGTCCCCCATAGAGACCAGAGACTCTGACAAACTTCTGAGTGGAGGGTCCATTCTCTGTGAAGGACCTGGCTCCTCCTGCGCTCCCAGCCTGTCTGCCCTCACGTTCCTTACTCCCTGAACAAACCTCGTCAGGAGGAGATGTTCCTTTGGGAAGCCCAAAGTAGTAGATCTCTTGCGAGCTCGTACAGGAAAAAACGAGTGTGTCCCTCCTTGCTTACGAATGTAGGCAAGGGTGGTGGTGTTGTCTGCGTTTACTTGGACTACACTGTTTGTCACTAAAGGTTCAAAGTTCTTTAGAGCCAGGTGTACGGCTAAAAGTTCTTTGCAATTTATGTGCCAGGACACCTCAACTGCACTCCAGGTGCCTGACACTTCTCTCGTTCCTAAGGTTGCTCCCCAACCTTTTTCCGACGCGTCGGAAAACAATACAAGGCTTGGGTTCTGAATCTCCAGGGAAATTCCCTTGTTCTCCTTTAATGGGGGCAACCACCATTCCAAGTGTTGTCTCATCTCCACTGGAATGGGAAAACTGTCCGAGAGAAGGCCTGTCTTCCAGTTCCACTATCTCTTGAGGAAGAACTGAAGAGGACGAAGATGAAGTCTTCCTAGAGGAAAGAACTGTTTGAGCGAGGAAAGGGTCCCTAGAAGGCTCAACCATTCCTCGCCGAAGTAAGTTCTTTCCCTAGAAGAGAGAGACTTTCTCTAAGCCCTCTCACGAGTCTTTCTTGAGAAGGAAATACTTGAAAACCCCCAGAATCCACCTGAATCCCCAGATAGACCAAGTTCTGGCTGGGGATCAGCTGCGACTTCTCGAGGTTTACGAGTAATCCCAATGATTTGATCAGGTTTAGGGTAAAAGCAAGGTCCTCCAAACACACTCTCTCTAATCTGGCTCTGATGAGCCAGTCGTCTAGATACAGAGAGATATTGACACCCTTCAGGTGAAGCCATCTCGCCACATTTTTCATCAGGCTTGTGAAGACCTGAGGAGCAGTGGAAAGGCCGAAACACAAGGCCCTGAACTGGTAGATCCTTCCCCCGTCATGAAACGGAGGTACTTCTTCTTCGACGAAGGATGAATCGGGGACGTGAAAATAGGTATCTTGGAGATCCAGGGAAACCATCCAATCCCCTTGGCGAAGAGCCGCAAGGACTGACGCAGAGTTTCCATGGCGAACTTCTCTTTCTGAACAAATTTGTTCAGAGCGCTGACGTCTAGAACTGGTCTCCAGCCCCCAGAGGCCTTTGCAACCAGGAAAAGGCGATTGTAAAACCCCGGGGAGTTTTGATCCAGCACTAGTTCTATCGCTCTCTTGTCCCACATCTGATCCACCATTAGCCGAAGAGTATCTCTCAGAAACGGAGGGTCCTTGTATTTGGCAGACAGTTCCCGCAGAGTTGAAGTCAGGGGAGGACTGTCCTGGAAGGGGATGCAATATCCCTTTTTATCACAGACATCGACCAAGCGTCTGCATCGATGAGTGCCCAGGCATCCACAAATCCCAGGAGCCCTGGCCCCTACCTGTATTTGGTATTTGGAGGTTCCTTACATCACTTTCCCCTTTTAAAGGGACGGAAGGAAGATCTACCTCTCCTCTTCAGGCGCTTTCCTTTTTGAGGGAGCTCTGGAGGGAGGGCCTCCTCGAAAGGGCTGAAGAGACGTACTCGCCCCTTTCTTCTCTCCCACTACCACAGGCCTCTTCTTTCTGGAAGACTGAAGGAGAAGGTCCTGGGTCGCCTTCTCAGTTTAGTGAACGGGAAATGTCCTTCACCAACTGAGAAGGGAACAAAAAAGTCAGACATGGGTGCAAACATCAAGGCTGCTTCTTCTGAGTGAGAAACAGGACTTGGTAAGAAAAGGCGCTGAAAACAGCCCCTCTTCTTCAAGAGTCCCGCTCCAAAGAGAGAGGAGACTTCCCCTGAGCCATCCTGTACCGCCTTGTCTATGCACAATGTATCTTACAGAGGAGAACTTCAGGATCAAGGCCCTCCGAGTCATGGGCCTTCTTGGCCATCACCCCAAAGGACCAATCCAGGTAATTGAATACTTCCAATACATGGAAGAATCCCTTGAGGAGATGATCAAGCTCAGAAGACCCCAAGTCACACGAGCCGAGTTCAGGCCATGCCTTCTAGATGCGTCTACCAGACTAGAAAAGTCAGCTTCCACAGAAGCTGGGAGTGTGTCCCATATTCTCCCCTGTCTGGTACCAAATACCCCTTTTGCCTGTAAGTCTAGCAGGGGGCATACAGAAGACAGTTCTGACCAGATCCTTCTTCGTCTTCATCCAGTTATCCAGAGACTGAAGAGCTCTCTTCATAGAGATAGTCGGTCTCATTTTCAGAAAAGACGAAGACTTTGGCGTCTTGGAGCTTGAAAAGAGAGCGCGCGGAGAAGGAGGAGCGGCAGGAGTTAAGGAATCTCCATAAGAAGAGCTGTCAAAACCTTGTAGTTTGAAAGTCCTTCTCTACCACAAGCCTCGTCTTTTGAATCCTCGTCAACAAAAGGATCAGAAGGAGAATCCGCCTTAAAGTCTGGGGGGTCTTTCCAAACATCTCTCTCTGCGGGAGACAAACTCCTAACCGGAGAGGGACTAATAGTATGTACAGAGACCCTCTGTAACAAAGCTGGAGTCTCGTGCCTGGCAGACGCTTCGCTGAAATAAGGATCCTCGCGCTTGGCTGGTGCTTCACGCCTGGCTGACGTCTCGTGCCTGAAAGAAGTTCTCACGCTCGGAAGGCATCTCACGCCTGGTTGACGCCTCATGTCTGGCTGGCGCCTCGCGCCTGGCAGGAGAAAGAAGACGAGACTTTGACAGGCAGTCTAACGTCCTTTTTACGAGGAGGATCTTTGGAAAGGACTCCGACCAATGAGGCTAACTGCTCTTGAACAGCTAAAAGGATCCTCTTGGAAGCCTCTCCAGCGTCCTCTTCAACAGGAGGAGAGGGAGACCTCAAAGGAGTTTGACCCGCTCTGTCGGAACAGGGAGACGTCAGAACCACCTTCGCCTTCTTGATCGAGGAGGGAGCTTCATCCGAGAAGCGCTCGGGGCTCGAGTCAAACAAAGGTTCTTTCCAGTGCCTTTTCAGGGGCCTGGAAAGGTCCGAATCCTTCTACCCTCGTTTAGGTGAAGGAGAACTGGACGACGAGAAACACTCTCGGAGGACGCTTTTCCTAAAGCGGTCCTGAGCAGTCTGTTGCGCTACAGAGCCTGCTGAAGGGACGCCTGACCGGTGGGGATTCTCCACAACCTCCGTAAGGCTTTCGACTTTCCTTCTCCTCTGGGCTTGGGAGCTTGGAAGAGGTCTGGGCCTGGGAGCGTTGCAGACGGTCAGACGCCCCCTCCACAACACTGGGGGCACTCACTTCACTTAACACGTCACTTTCACTATCCTTACCTTTCAGGGCAGCCATTTTGGATTTCATCCTTTGAAGTGTAGCCTTCAAATCAGCGATCTCAGAAGCCAAATCTGAATGCAAAGAATGTGAGGGCCCTGATAAAGAGGGAGAATCAAATGCATGATTTACAGAAGAGTTAGAATCAGGAAAAGGCTCAATAGGCCTTGTACTACCCACACCCTTAGATGCAGCCCTTCTAATTCCATCCCTCTCTAACTTCTTCAAGTAAGAAGTTAGAGTCTTCCATTCCTCCACACTCATGACAGGTGTTAGTCAAAGAACATTCAAACCCTCTACATTTACGGCATACAGTGTGAGGATCAACCGAAGCCTTCGGTATCCTCACCTTGCAGCCTACATTCACACAAACTCTCACACTAACACTTGAATCAGACATTCTGTAGAAAAATCAAAAGCAAGTCCAAATCCAGTCCACAGTAGCGAATGCCAAAACAACGATCCAGGTACGTCACCAAAAAGTCAGATGAAAGACGATCAATTGCCTTGAAAAACGAATTCTAGTCAGGAGGTAGTAACAACAATGTTGGTACCACCGGCGACAGAGAAAATATGATAGAAAATGGGAATGGTTCCTAGTCCTGCCACCCAGCGCAGGCCGGTAGATCACCTGACCTACCTGTTTAGCGAAGTGGTGCGAAATTTGAATTTCTGTCAGGGACGACGGAGTCTTAGCTAAGTAATATATCTGACAGGTAAGTTGATTGTATGAAAATCAAAATTCTGTTCACACAGGATTATTCCGTGTATAAAGTAGTTTTTATGGTATGATTTTCAATACAACTGATGTCATTGTCATATTAGCGGAGAAATCGCTACCTAAATTTTTTGCTTTAAATTATAATTTTTGATAATAAAAGTTTTTGCTCGAATGACTTGAAATTTTTGTATGATGAAGGTATTATATATATCTAAAACATATATGGAAATTATATATTTTGTATAATAAAAAAAAAAAAAAAAAATACACAACATAGCGGATGGTCCCCTTAACCTTGAAACGTAACCAGGCTGCTTTCACTATACAGGCAGTCCCTGGGTTACTAAAGGTCTCCGGCAATTACGATGTTCCAAGGTTACAAACACTTTTCAATTATATTCATCAGAAATTATTTCCAGGGTTACGACGCATGTTCTAGGGTTACGACGCATGCTCCAGAGTTATGACGCCTACAAACGCTGATCTGGCAGATGAAATATGACACCAAAAATGCAAAATAATCAATATTTGAGTTTTTTTTTATGAAAAATGCAATAAGAATGCAGTTTACATAGTTTTGAAGTAAGGTGTTCTTAGGGTTTATGACAATGTTCCGGCTTATGACGTGTCTCAAGAACGGAACCCCAGTCGTAACCTCGGGGACTGCCTGTACTAGGCAATCGGGTGGAATTGAATGTAACAATTAAATTGGGAAAGTGGGACTAGGACTCAATTTATCTCTTCATTCTTACAATTCTTATTACCTTTATCCTTAATTCCTCCTACGAGCCTTTCCTCAGAGTACGTCACAAGCTGGGGGTGCATATATCATGCCCTTGGAGTAATACCAAAAAGCATGCACTGCAACACCCCACTTTTAATTCCTTCAAGGTGAGAGAATGAATTTAGCTTGTCACCTTCTTTTGCCAAGGCAGATTCCACTGTCAGCTTTCCTCGCCCCCTCAGAAGAAATCTTAGGCTCTAGGCCACAACACTTTCCGGGTCCTATTTCAAATACTAAATTTTTACCAAATTTCCCTTTACTCCATACTGGAGCATGGGGTTTCAGTGTAATTACAATGGAAGGTTTTTGGAGTTTTCCTCTGGAAGGTTGTTAGGGGAGGTTCCAGCAGTCATTAACTGTGCCAATTCACTGCCATCAAAGGGTCCAGGGGTACTTGAATCTTTAGTTTTTAATTCTATAAAGAATTTAAAAAAAATGTTATGGTCATGATACAATAAAGTTTGTTCATACTTACCTGGCAGATATATATATAGCTGTATTCTCCGACGTCCAACAATTTCAAAAACTCCCGGCACACGCAGTGGACGGCCAGGTGGTTAGTACCCATTCCGCCGCTGGAGGCGGATATCAGGAATCATTCCCCATTTTCTATTCAGATTTTTCATACAACTGTCCCCTGAGGGAGGTGGGTGGGTACTGTAATTTTATATATATCTGCCAGGTTAATATGAACAAACTTTATTGTATCATGACAATAACATTTTGTTCATGAAACTTACCTGTCAGATATATATATAGCTGAATCCCACCATTGGAGGTGGGAAGGGACAGAATAGAAGGATTTAGGAAACACCTCAAGTGCAGATGATTGACATCTTGATTCCTTACCTGTTAGCATAGCTGACTTCTTGATTACTGTCACCGAAGTCTGCTTTTGCTTTACTAGAGTTGCCAACAAGGTAGTGACCTGTGTAGTTGGTGCGCTCTAGATGATCTGTCAACGGGGGCGTGACCACAATGTGACTAGACCATATTGACCATACTGTGAGGGCAACGAAGCTAAAACCACCACCTGACCTAACCTATTGAAGTTAGTCCCATAACTTCTAGGCTAAAGAAAGGGAAAGCGCCTCCAAGCAACTAACCCTTCAACCATAAACCAACACCAAAATTAAAAAGCACACTACCCCTTTTCTATAGGATAGGATTTGTGCTGCTCCCTGCTCCCAACAACATTTCTGCGGATATGTATGGTCCTAGCGACTCGCAGTTTCTCATATGCCGTCTTCACATCCCGCAGGTAATGTGAATGCAAACACATAGTTGCTTCGCCAAAAAGTAGCGCTAATGATATCATTAAGTGCCATATTCTTTTGAAATGCCATTGGAAGTTGCAAAACAGCTCTCACTTCATGGGCTTTTATTTTCAAAAGCTTCAGATCACCATCCGAGCAGGACGCACGGGCCTCCCTGATGGTGCTTCATAAAAAGAATGCCAGTGCATTCTTCGACATAGGAAAGTCGGGTCTCTTAACAGAACACCATAGATTTTCAGAAGGACCCCGACAATCTTTGGTCTTTTGCAAATAAAATTTGAGAGCCCTGACAGGGCACAGGACTCTCTCTGGCTCTTGTCCGATGAACTCTGCTAACCCCTTGATTTCAAAGGTTTTTGGCCAGGGGTTAGATGGGTTCTCATTCTTAGCTAAGAAATTAGGATCCAAGGAACACACTGCACTGTGTCCTCTGAAACCCACATATTTACTAATTGCTTGAATTTCACTAACCCTTTTTGCCGTAGCAAGAGCAGTTAGGAAAATCGCCTTTCTAGTAGTCTCTCTCAATGAAGCAGCATGCAGAGGTTCAAAGGGAGCCGACATCAAGAACCTTAGAACTACATCAAGGTTCCATGATGGAACCTTCGGTTTGTAGTACTTTGGTTGTCTCAAACGATCTCAAAAGATCGTGAAGGTCTTTATCATTTGTCAGGTCTAATCCTCTGTGACGGAAGACAGCTGACAGCATACTCTTGTATCCTTTTATTGTGGGCACTGCCAGTTTGTCCACATTTCTCAAATGCAGGAGAAACTCAGCGATTTAGCTCACAGAGGTCGTGGAGGAGGAAATACCTTTCTTCCTACACCATCTCCTGAAGACAGCCCACTTCAACTAATAAACTGCTTGAGAGGAAGCTCTTCTCGCATTGGCAATAGCCTCTGCCACTGATCTTGAAAAACCTCTCGCTCTGGCCAACTTCTTGATAGTCTGAACGCAGTCAGACTCAGAGCGGAAAAGTTTCCGTGGTACCTCTCGAAGTGGGGCTGTTTGAGAAGATCTACTCTCTCTGGCAGGGTTCTCGGGAAGTCTACCAGAAGAGACATGACCTCCGTGAACCAATCGCTTGAGGGCCAAAAGGGGGCGATCAGAGTCATTCTCGCTCCTGGCGACGCCGCAAACTTCCTTGTTACCTCTCCTAAAAGTTTGAACGGGGGAAAGGCGTAAACGTCCATCCCCGTCACAGTCCCATAGGATGGCATCTACCGCTATTGCTTCGGGTCGAGAACTGGAGAGCAATAATCGGAAGCCTCTTCGTTTTCGAGGTTGCGAAGAGGTCGACTAGCGGCCGTCCCCACAACTTCCATAGCTCTTGACAAACCTTTAGATGTAGGGTCCATTCTGTGGGAAGCATCTGATGTTGACGGCTTAAAAGATCCGCTCGAACATTTTGTATTCCTGAAATGAACCTTGTTAGGATCACTATGCTTCGAGCTTTCGCCCATAGAAGGATGTCTCTCGCTATCATGAACAGTGATCGAGAGTGTGTCCCCCCCTGCTTTTTGATGTAAGCTAGAGCCGTAGTGTTGTCCGAGTTGATCTGGACAACTCGGCCCACAATCGTTCTTCGAAGAATTGAAGAGCCAACCGAATGGCCTCAACTCTTCTAAGTTTATGTGCCAGGACCTCTGTTCCCCTCTCCAGAGGCCTGACACTTCCTCCTTGCCTAGTGTTGCTCCCCAGCCCACCATGGAGGCGTCTGAGAACAACACTAGGTCGGGGCTCAAAAGGTTGAGGGACAGTCCTTCCGAAAGTTTGATCGGATCTTGCCACCACTTCAGATGATCCTTGACCGCTTTTGCGATTACCAAAGTCGAGTCTAGATTCTGTTTGTCTTTCCAGTTTTCTGCCATAAAAAACTGGAGTGGCCTGAGGTGCAACCTCCCCAGGAAACAAACTTCTCCAGCGAAGAAATGGTTCCCAGCAGACTCATCCATTCCTTCGCCGAGCATGTTTCCTTCCCTAAGAAGGCTGACACTTTCTCTAAGCATTTCTGCTGACGTTCCTTTGATGGAAAAGCTTGAAAAGCCGCTGAATCCATCTGAATCCCCAGATACAAGATACACGATGGACTGCGTGGGGATCAGATGGGACTTCTCGTAATTGACTATAAGGCCCAGGGCCTTCGTCAGCTGCAATGTTGTCTGAAGGTCCTCCAGGCACCTTGACTCCGAAGACGACTTGATTAGCCAGTCGTGTAGGTAAAGTGAGACTCTTATCTTCGATAGGTGAAGCCATTTCGCTACATTCCGCATGAGGAAAGTAAAAACCATTGGCGCCATACTCAGACCGAAGCAAAGATCCCTGAACTGGAAGACCTGCCCTTTTAAGACGAACCTCAGGAACTTCCTTGATTGAGGATGGATCGGGACGTGGAAATAAGCGTCTTGTAGGTCCAATGACACCATCCAATCCCCTGGTCTCAAGGCCCCTAACACAGACTGAGATGTTTCCATCCTGAATTTTTTCTTTCTTTACAAAAAGATTCAGTCTGCTGACGTCTAGGACAGGTCTCCATCCCCCAGACTGCTTCGTAACCAGGAATAACCTGTTGTAGAAGCCTGGGGAATCCAGCATCAGGACTTCTTCTACGGCCTTCTTTTCCAACATTTGATCTAGAAGGTCGAGTAAGATCTGTTGCTTCTCTGACTGGTATGCGGGCGACAGGTCTATCGGCTTCGTGCTCAAAGGAGGCGCAGAGAGGAAAGGGATCTTGTATCCTCTCTCGATCACATCTAGGGTCCAGGTGTCCGCCCGTATCGTCCTCCATGCCTGAGCAAATAAGGTGAGTCTCGCACCTACAGGTGCCTGAAGGGCAGAAATGTCAATTTTTTTTCCCTTCTTGATAGAAGAGATCTTACCTCTAAAGGACCCCCTTCCTTCTCAAAGAACCTCTAGAGGAAGGTGCTCCACGAAAGGCTTAAATTTCTTCTTGGGTGCTGGAGCTGTTGAAGTAGAAGCCTGAGGAGTAGGTCGTCTGGAAGATTGAGTCAAGAGGTCCCTTGTTGCTTTCTCTTGCAAGTTTACCGACAGATCCTTAATCATGGACTGCGGAAATAGGTGCGTAGAGAAGGGCGAATAATAACTACGCTTTCTGAGCGGGAGAAACTGCTTTCGCCGCAAAACTACAATAGAGAGCTCTCTTCTTTAGCAGACCTGTAGCAAAATGAGATGCTAACGGTCATCAGAGCCATCCCTTACTGCTCTATCCATACAAGCTAATACACTCGAAAGCTCTTCCAACGAAATCGAGTCTTGACTCCTCGATTGTACATCCAAGGCCCTGAGGCACCAATCTAAAAAGTTAAACACTTCTAGCGTCTTAAATAACCCCTTGAGGTGATGATCTGTCTCCGTCATTGTCCAGGAAACCTTAGCCGATGACAAATAAGACCTCCTTGGAGCGTCCACCAAATTGGCGAAATCTCCTTCAGAAGAAGACGGTGCTTTCAATCCTGCCTCTTCTCCTGTTTCGTACCAGATCCCCGCTCTCCCTTTCAGTCTAGATGGAGGAAGTACAAACGAAGTCTTCCCTTTAACCTTCCTTGAATCCATCCAATCCTGGACTCTCTTAAACGCTCTCTTCGCAGAGAGCGAAGTGGCCATCTTAGCGAAGCCAGGAGCCTTCCTGGCCATTCGATGAGGCAAATTGTGAAGGGGGAGAGCAAGGAACGGGCGCTTGAAAATTGTCTGGAAACAATTTCTTAAGTAATCCGTCAAAGTCTTATAGTCTGAAGTCACTGATGCATTTGGTTCGTCATCATCCGTAGGGCAGAGATCACTAGAAGAATCCTTCTCTTGGTCATCAGCGTCCTTCAAAGATCGCGATGACTTCGACACTTTAATATGTGAAATATCCTGACGCTTCGAACTCAATTGTTGAGCGTCCTGGCAAGCGTCCCGATATGTAAGGCGCCGCGCGTTCTGCTGAGCGTCCTGATGTGTAGGATGCCGTGCGTCCTGAACAGCGTCAGCTCGAGCGTCCTGGCGAGCGTCCCGCGCGTCTTGAAAAGCGTCTTCTCGAGCGTCCTGGCAAGCGCTTCGTTGCTTAAGACGCCGAGCGTGATTATCATCATGCAAAGCTTGAACTTCCGTCATGGATCCTTGAGCTTTCTCGGCCTTTTGACAAAGACGCCGGCCGCCTGTGCGGCAACTCACGTCTCTGTCAAATTCGTCTCTCCTAGACGCCCTTTCATGAGGAACGTAATCACGTTCTCTAATGCGTCGGCTACTAGGAGGAGACTCAAAGGCCGAAAAACACGGAGAAGGAGCTGGGGACTGCCTAGTCCTCTTAACAGGCAGCCACCTATCCTTCCTCCGATGACTAGGTTCTGCTCCTTTTTCTCAAAATAGGAAGCTAACTGTTCTGCATTTCCCAAAGCATTTTCCTTGATGGGGAAAGTTCTCGATCAGGAGAAGGACTCATCCTGTGCGAGGAAGACGGGCGAGGGGATGCCCTTTCCTTCAACTCAGGAACATGCTTAGAGCGACTTGGACGCTCGAAAGAGTCCTCCCCTGATGAAGTCTTGTTCCTTTTCTGTGGCGGAAAAGCTTTAAAATCGTCAGGTGATAAATCTACGTACTGATCCGAAGGACGTGAAGCGTCCTCTTCTCTGAAACCTCTCTTAAGAGGGGGACAAGGGCGACGGCCGCCTGTGCGGCACCTTGCGTCCCTGCCGCTCTCCCCATGAGAGGTCTTCCGAGAGTCCCAACCTCTACGAGGAGAGGAAGCCTCGGAAGAAGAGAAGCACTCTTTAAGTATCCGTGCCCGTGCACGAACACCGGCAGCCTGAGATTCGTCCTCAGTTTCTGCCGAAGGACGTCAGACCGGTCATTAGATCCCGTAACCCTCCTTCGGCTTTGGCTTGCTTGCCCTCTCCTAAGGCCTGGGAGTCCGGCAGGGGCCTAGGCCTAGAGGCATTATGGGACCGATCTGACGCCCCCTCCACAACACTAGATGCACTAACACTTTTATTGCAATTATTCATATTTGATTGTAGAGCAATCACTTTAGATTCCAAGGTGCGAATCGACTCCATAATCGTAGATAATACGTTTCCTTCTGCAGACACTTCCTGATTGTTCGGAGGCAATACAACAGGGTTAGGTTGAATTACATCTACAGGAGGATTTAATGGAGATACAATTCTACCCTGACTTCTATTCACAGAAGCACTTCTAGAGGAAGACCTCCTGATTCTATCACGCTCAAGCTTTTGCACGTAAGAATCATATGCCTTCCATTCAATTTCAGTCAATTGCTCACACTCGATGCATCTATCATTCAACATACATACATGACTACAACATTTTGAGCACACCGAATGAGGGTCTACCGAAGCTTTCGGCAACCTCACCTTACATTCCTGTACCTTACACACCCTGAAGCTAGCAGAGCTAGATCCAGACATCGTAATCAAAGAAAAGTCAAAGCCAAATCCAAATCAAATCCACTATCACGTATGCCAAGCCAACAAGCCAAATCAAAACCAAAAGTCAATCAGAATCTCAAGTTAGCACAAGAAGTTTCAAAATCCTAGGCGGAGGTCTGTAAACAGTTGTTTACCGACCGGCGACAGAGAAAAATCTGAATAGAAAATGGGAATGATTCCTGATATCCGCCTCCCAGCGGCGGGATGGGTACTTAACCAACCTGGCCGCCCACTGCGTGTGCCGGGAGTTTTGAAATTCTGTCGGACGTCGGAGAATACAGCTATATATATATCTGAAAGGTAAGTTTCATGAACAAAAAATAAAATAAACCTGAAAACATATCAGCCTTTCATGGATTTTATTCTTCCACTAATGGCACAAGTGAGAACCGACTCCCAAATGTCTGCGTCCCTACCCTACCCCATAGGGGATGGCACAATATGATTAGAGTGGCCCAAGTGTAAGCCAAACCCGCTTGATAGGACAGAGTACTATTACCAGAATACAATCATCCCCACCCTATTCTTATTATGGGCAAACCGGACAGAATGCCGAGAGTCCTATCCGCAAAACTAGACTCCCCCTGGAATCCGTGGTCCAGCCCTGCAAATTAGTTCCGCCTGATATCACTCAGGTCCAAACACTATCGGGCAGTTGATGGTCCTGCCTCGGTTCCCGCTATGATATCTTTTCTGTTTACCAGGTCCAAAAAATTCAAGCAAAGGTGGAAAATTCCACATAATTTGAAATGCTAGTCTAAAAAAAAATAAATAAATAAATAAATACATGAAGGAGAAGGATGTAGTAAGAAGGAAAAAATTGCAGAAAGAAGGAAAAGTTCCGACTAATTTAGTTGGATCAGCAGCTGGGCCCCAAGGACCAGTGAGAAAGCAACCCCACCAGGCATCACGGCCCAGCTGCTGATCCCTAAGCCCCCCACCCATGCCAAGGGGTCAGCATCTAGGGAGACCTCACTAAGAAGGGTGCAGATTTCATATGGGACGAAAGACACCAATCGGCATTCGATACATTAAATTAAGAGAGATTGAGCACCTCCCCATTCTTAAAATTTCCCAATTTCAGTAAGGAATTCTTTATTGCAACTGATGCCTCAGATCTGAGGGAGAGAGAGAACAAGGTGCCAAAATTGGGAGGCGGTGGGAGAGGAGTTACAACAACACTCCTGCCTCGTCTGAAAGTGATCGCACACACTTGAAAGCACTCATATATGAAACTAAATTAGAAATCTCTGAAGCTATTATATCTAACTCGGTGAGAACAGTAGATACTACAGACAGTGTAGACTTGAGAAACATTAATCGAGGCAGTAGTAAGTGATTTGCCGATAGCCGAAGAGGAAGCACGCAAAGAACAAACACAAGCATTACGAAGAAAAAGGAATATAATAGCATACAAGAATTTAGAATAACCAAAACATGAGAGATAAACAGTCGACCGAGTCAACATATCTAAACGTGTAAAACTCGCTACAGATATATTATCATCTCAATAAAATGTCTACACCTATATCATATATTATCAACCCTCTTACGCCGACTGGACGTATTTTACGTCGACTTACAATTTTTTTTTTTAAATTCGTGGAAAAATACTTATAGGCCTACCAGCCTAAATCTTTAGAATCACGTGCCTTGGGGGATGCTGGGAGTTCACGGATCAAGGTGTTGTTTTATTTAAAATCGTTACGCAGGCGCGCAAGCGCGAATTTCTTTCTTGCCGCACTAAAAAGTATATGTGACACATCTCGGAAATTATTTAGTCACTTTGACAATTTTTGTACCATTGTAAATTAGCCGTTACATGAAGTATTATATATGAAAATGTGTGCATTTTTATGTAGAATACAACAATAAAATACTCATGATTGTAGCTTTTTATCAGTTTTGAGATATTTTTATATAAATAACGATAATTGCTAAAATTTCAACCTTTGGTCAACTTTGACTCTACCGAAATGGTCGAAAAACGCAATTGTAAGCTAAAACTCTTATATTTTAGTAATATTCAATCATTTACCTTAATTTTGCAACTAATTGGAAGTCTCTAGCACAATATTTCGATTTATGGTGAATTTATGAAAAAACTGTTTCCTTACGTCCGCGCGGTAACTCTTCCGAAAAAAATCATACATGCGATTGTGGTAATGTTTGCACCATTTTAAAATTAGCCGTTATATCAAGTTTTATATATGGAAATGTGCGCAATTTCATGCACAATACAACTAAAAACAACCCATGGTTGTAGCTTTTATCAATTTTGAAATATTTTCATATAAATAACGATAATTGCCAAAATTTCAACCTTCGGTCAACTTTGACTCTACCGAAAAACGCAATTGTAAGCTAAAACGCTTATATTCTAGTAATATTCAAGCACTTACCTTCATTTTGCAACAAATTGGAAGTCTCTAGCACAATATTTTGATTTATGGTGAATTTATGAAAAAAATAACATTTTTCTTTACGTCGCGCGCGGTAACTCTTCCGAAAAAAAAATCATACGTGCGATTGTGGTAATGTTTGCACCATTTAAATTAGCCGTTACATTAAAGTTTTATATATGAGAATATGGGCAATTTCATGGTAGAATACAAAAAAAATTATTGAAGGTTGTAGCTTTTCTCATTTTTGAAATATTTGCCTATAAATCACGATAAATAGAAAATAAACCACGTTCGTCACAACTTTGACTCTACCGAAATGGTCGAAAAACGCAATTGTAAGCTAAAACTCTTACAGTCTAGTAATATTCAGTCATTTATCTTCATCTTGAAACAAATTCGAAGTCTCTAGCACAAATTTAGATTTATGGTGAATTAAAAAAAAACTTTCCTTCCCACCCTCCGCGCGTGGATTCTACGACCACAAATAAATCCGCCCCGAAATGCGTACGTACATGTCTCGGAATATTTCATATTAGGCATTTCATAGAGTTTTATATATATGAAAATGTGCGCAATTTCATGTAGAATAAATCGAAATGGAAAAATATTTGAAGGTTGTAGCTTTTCTTTATTTCCGAATAATTGCATATAAAAAAATAATATATAAAAAATATTATATAAAAAAATTGGACATTTGGTCACTTTAACTCGTCATATATGGTCGAAAACCGCAGTTGTAAGCTAATACTCTTACAGTATAGTAATATTCAATCATTTGTCTTAATTTTGAAAGAAATTGGAAGTCTCTAGGACAATATTTAGATTTATGGTGAATTTTTGAAAAACATATTTGTTTACGTCCACGTGTTACGAATTCATGCATTATTTTGTGATAATATTTTTCACTGTGTTACTTTTATCGTTTTACAATGTTGTTATATACCAAAATGATCGCAATTTAGTGTACATTACAACGAAAAAAATAAGTAACTTGTTACCTTTAACCGTTTTGCGCACAGCGCGATTTGAATACAATTATATATGAAATTTTGTTTTTGCGCTATCATATATCGCATTATTTATATATGATAATGATAATTTTTTTCATTTCTGATGGTTGCATATTAAACTTCAGCCAATGACAAAAAAAGGAGCCAAAAATGAACTCTTACTCTTGAAAACTAAGCGCGCTGTGATTTTTTTGAAAAAAATATTTTTTCCGCTTCCGCACTCACTCTGAAACACCTCCAGCACACGGGAGACAATTTTTTTTTTTTACTGTTTCGGCGTAAGTGGGTTAAGCCTATGCATGCTAACACCTCCAACTAGGTGTTGAAGACAACAAATGCGCCTACGGGAGCGAGCATTAACATTTACCGAAACGGTCTTTATGTGAACTCTTTAACGGTCCTTTGGCGAACGTTTAAAACGAGATTCAGACCAGGAAAAGGGCGAAGCAGGTATTGGAGGGCACAGAATCCCATAGTCCCGAGAACCGACCCGGTTTCCCTGGCAGCAACGTTTCCAACTGTCCCAGGCAGTCCTAGGCTCGGGATACGTACAGACAAGGGCACCATACCTTACTTCTAACAGGGAACCCGAAAATGAGCGCACACTGGAGGGATTCGGAACGTTCCCGTCATGAACTAAGTTCAAATTGTATTAAACTAACAATAAGTTTAATGTTCTAACTTCTCGTTACGCTTTTCCTGAACCGAATGGGGAGTAGAAGGTGGAGCTACAATGGAAGTCAATACTAGCCTACTAAAATGCCTAGTCTGAGTAGGGATAGCCCGACAGGTTTAAGCCATGATCTAACTAAGTGCTTTCGCAATCTATGAGTTCCAGTCTTCCTAAATCAGACATATTCACGCATAAATTTCTCAGAACAATTCCTTACATTCTTCACATTAGTAGTTCCAAAATCATTCCCTGTACCCCTGCCAGTGCAAAGGAATGTTGATAAACTTCCAATTTCACCATCTTGGTTACACCAAAACGTTCCTACGAAGCCTGATGTTATTGGTTTTACTTCCAGTGGAAGAAATCGTAGGAAAATTAAATTATACTACACAGGAAACAGGTGTAAACACGCCAAACTTCATAGAATACCAACAATCGCCTAGCAGCAATGGCGGCAAGGAGAATTCTGACAAGAGCTAAAACATTTGAAACACACCTGGTGGAGAACAGGTAAACTAGACAGTGATCCGGCAGCCATTCAATTTTTTGTTTGTTTAATGCTGACTCGCCTAATCGGCGGGGAGATATAGCCAAATTTAACACTAGGTAAGATTCATCTCAAATAAAATATACAGAATCCAAACATGATATTGTTATGATACAATAAAGTTTGTTCATACTTACCTGGCAGATATATATATATAGCTGTATTCTCCGAAGTCAGACAGAATTTCAAAACTCCTGGCACACGCAGTGATCGGCCAGGTGGTAGTACCCATTCCCGCCGCTGGGAGGCGGGCGTCAGGAACCATTCCCATATTCTGTCAGATTTTTTCTAGTGCCACTGTCTCCTGAGGGGAGGTGGGTGGGCACTTTGATTGTATATATCTGCCAGGTAAGTATGAACAAACTTTATTGTATCATAATATCATTTGTTCATGAACCTTACCTGCCAGATATATATATAGCTGAATCCCACCTTTGGAGGAAGGGGGAGACAGACTTGGATTTTGGGAAACAATTGCATTTACACGATTGATATCTTGGTTCCTTACCTGTTAGCATAGCTGACTTCGTGAGTACCGTCACCCAAGTCTTGCTTCTGCTTTACTAGAGACTCCAGCAAGGTAGTGACCTGCGATGCTGTTGAGTTCTAGAGGATCTGTCAACTGGGGTGTGACCACAAAACAACTAGATCCTACATTATAGACCTCCAATTTTTTGGGTAATGCATTCCTAGAGGTGCCAGCAAGGACGTGACCTGTGTAGCTGGTGCGCTCTAAAGGTGGGTACACACGTGAGAGCCAAACCTTGTATGTGTAACTGAGTTACGCATATACGGTTACAAGGTGTCAAAATGTTGAGGACGAACCGTAACCACGTTAGCATGTAACTTCATTTCAATCCACTGCGATCATCAGTCTGTCCAGGTTGTTTACCGACGAAGGCCACCATGCAAGTAGCAGCTGCCGCGTATATTTATATACATTATTTAACGAAGATGAAGCGAAATAAAAGAAGATGGTGGCAATCAAGGATATATACTAGAAGGGTAGAATACAGTGGTCGGGAATTACTCGCTGACATGAGATTCCAAGAAGTTTCTGGCCACAGTAAAGTCTGTTCTTCGTAATAACTAATAAATTGAAGGACCTCTTCCTCAATCCAATCAGCCATGGTATACATATATGTACTGACTGACCAAAACAAGGGACTCTACTATGGACGGCCTTGTTCATAGTCGGTGTTAACAAGTTCAGCAACCTCTGTTGTTACGCGTGTCATACAGGTACCGTCCACACATGGCGTAATGTTCAAAGAGACCTCCCTTTGATTCGGGGCCCAAAAACCGACAATTGCCGGGACGGAGGGCGAACGGAGCCTCGAACCTCGCGGGTTCGGGTTCGAGGAACCGTCCACACTTGCGTTTTTGTTACAAGAATCGGTTACAATACAAGGTTCGGTTCGCACATGTGTACCCACCTTAATGAACTATCACGGGGAGCGTGACCACAATGTGACAGATCATATAGGTGTTGATTAGACACCGAATGCTGTTAATGCTTCACTGGAGGTGCCAGCAAGGACGTGACCTATGTAGCTGGTGCGCTCCAGATGATTTGTCAATGGGTACGTGACCACAATGTGACAAAAACATTTTACCCTACCCTACTGTGAGGGCGAAGCAAAAACATTACCACCTGACCTAGCCTATCTAGTTAAACTTCGTATAACCAAGGCGAATGGAGGGAAGTCCGCCTAAGGCGGCTGACCCAAGACCACAATAACCTAAACACCTAAATAAGCATAATAAACCAAAAAATAAAAAATAAAAAGAAATAAAATTAAAAAGTCCAAACTAACATATTATTTCCTAAATGATAGGAAGAGTGCTACTCTCTGTCCCCAATATAGTGTCTGCTGCGACATATGGGCCCAAAGAGCAACAGTTCTCGTATGTAGTCCTCACCTCCCGAAGGTAGTGAGAGGCAAACACTGAATTACTACGCCAAAATGTGGCATTCAAGATGTCATTGAGTGCCATGTTCTTTTGGAAGGCTACCGACGTAGAAATAGCCCTCACTTCATGCGCATTCACCTTCAAGATTTTCATATCACTGTCTTGACAGGATGAATGCGCTTCCTTGATGGTGTCCCTCAAGAAAAAAGCCAAAGCATTCTTTGACATTGGTAAATTTGGCTTCCTTACCGAACACCACAAGTTATCAGAAAGACCTCTACAATCCTTAGTCTTCTTTAGGTAGAATTTTAGAGCCCTGACAGGGCACAGAACTCTGGCTCGCGCCCAACGATTTCGGCCATCCCTTTAATTTCGAAGGTCCTAGGCCAAGGGTTGGACGGATTTTCATTTTTTGCCAGGAACGTTGGGCTCAAGGAACAGACAGCGTTATAACCTTTAAAGCCCACGTATTTGCTAATCGCTTGCACCTCGCTGACTCTCTCCGCAGTCGCCAGAGCAGTCAGGAAGATAGCTTTTCTAGTAACATCCTTCAGGGAAGCCGTATGCATAGGTTCGAATGGACTGGACATGAGGAACTTCAAAACTACATCCAAGTTCCAAGACGGCAACCTGGGTTGTTGAACCTTCGTCGTTTCAAAAGATCTCAAGAGATCGTGAAGGTCTCTGTTGTCCGCCAAGTCCAGGCCTCTGTGCCTAAAGACAACTGCAAAGCACACTCCTATATCCCTTGATTGTAGAGACTGCAAGTTTTAGATCCCTTCTCAGATATAAAAGGAAGTCAGCAATCTGGCTCACAGAGGTCGGGCATGGAGGAAATGCTGTTCTTCTTGCACCAACTCCTGAAGACTGCCCACTTCGATTGGTACACTGCATTGGATGAAGCTCTTCTTGCACTGGTGATAGCTTTCGCCACTGACCTAGAAAAGCCTCTCGCTCTGGCCAACTTTTGGATAGTCTGAATGCAGTTAGGACTCAGAGCGGAGAGGTTTCTGTGGTACCTCTCGAAGTGGGGCTGTCTGAGTAGATCTGTCCTTACTGGAAGCGTCCTCGGGAAGTCTACTACGAAGGCCATGACCTCTGTGAACCAGTCTCTCGCCGGCCAGAACGGGGCGATCAAAGTCATTCTCGTCCCTTCCGACGCCGCAAACTTTCTCATGACTTCCCCTAGGATCTTGAACGGGGGAAAGGCGTACAGGTCCATCCCCGTCCAGTCCCAGAGAAGTGCGTCTATCGCCACTGCCGCTGGGTCGAGTACTGTGGAGCAGTACAGTGGAAGCCTCTTCGTTCTGGACGTCGCAAAGATGTCCACTAGCGGACGTCCCCATAACCCCCACAGCTCTTGGCATACCTCCTGATGCAGAGTCCACTCGGTGGCAGAAGTTGACCTCGTCTGCTGGAGATCTGCCCAGACGTTCTCTACTCCTGCTACGAACCTTGTAAGGATCGTGACGTCCAGTGCCCTTGCCCACAGCAAGATCTCCTTTGCCAGGGCAAAAAGGGATCGAGACTGTGTTCCTCCCCGTTTCTTCAAGTACGCCAGAGCTGTGGTGTTGTCTGAGTTGACTTGGACTATTCGCATGAGAGACTTTTCTTGGAAAACTGGAGAGCTAAAAAAAATGGCTGCCATTTCCTTTAGGTTTATGTGCCAGGACACCTGTTCCCCTCTCCAGTGCCTGACACTTCTTCCCCCCCTAATGTTGCTCCCCACCCGTGGTGGACGTGCGTCGGAGAACAACACTAAGTCGGGGCTCTGAAGCTTGAGAGACGACGCCCTCTGACAACTTCACTGGATCTAGCCACCATTTTTAAGTGATGTTTTACCTCTCTTGAAATTTTAAGCTCATATCCAGATTCTTGTTTTCTTTACCAATTTTCCTTGATTAAAAATTGTAGCGGTCTGAGGTGCAGTCTCCCAAGGAAACAAACTTCTCTAGCGAGGAAATGGTCCCCAGCAGGCTCATCCATTCCCTCACCGAGCACGAATCTTTCCTTAGGAAGGCTGACACTTTGTCTAAACATTGCTGCTGACGTCCCTGGGACGGAAAAGCTCGAAAAGCCACTGAATCCATCTGAATCCCCAGATACAGGATGGATTGGGTTGGAATCAGATGTGACTTTTCGAAATTCACCAGTAGTCCCAGGGACTTCACCAACGATAAAGTTGTTTGAAGATCCTTCAGACACCGCGTTTGAGTGGATGGCGCGAATGAGCCAGTCGTCCAGGTACATAGAGACTGATATTTGCAAGCATGAAGCTACCTCACCACATTCTTCATTAAAATCGTGAAGATCATAGGGGCTGTGCTCAATCCGAAGCAAAGCGCCCTGAATTGATAAACCGTCCCTTTTTAGGACAAACCGAAGATACTTCGACTGTGGATGGATGGGGACGTGGAAATACGCGTCTTGAAGGTCTAATGAAACCATCCAATCGTTTGGTCTTAAGGTCCCAAGAACTGACTGAGGTGTCTCCATCTTGAATTTCTGCTTCTGTACGAACCG
>NC_087202.1:131526337-131613812 GCF_015104395.2 Macrobrachium nipponense | reverse complement strand
ATTCATATTCAGTGATTCAAACAATCTTCTAGCTCTAACTGGGAAAGATGGTGGATTTATAAATAAATACATCTTTTAATTCAAACAACTTTTCGTTGGAGAATCACTTGCCAGAATTTTTAAGAGTACTTTCATTGTTACTAGCTCTCTATGAATTGAGTGATTATGAAATTTAGGTTTTGAAGACCAAGTGGCGGAACCCATTAGGATTGTTCTGAGCCATAAATATAATTAATAATATGTGAATAAATATAATTAATAATAAGTTTAATAATCAATAAGTGAATGAGAACATACTAATATTCAGTTTTCAAATATGAATGTAAAAAAATGAAGGAATGCTAGATAAAACCAAAAAAAAAAAAAAAAAAAAAAAATTTAAATCAAACTTTTAATTTTAAAATACAATGGACCCTCAGTCTTTGTTCATAATCCGTTCTGGAACCTCCGATATCCAAACCCTATGAAAACTGAAATAATTCCCATGAGGAATAATGTAAATAGTATTAATGCATCAAAGACCACCAAAAATATTAAGAAAACAATACATTTTACAGGGAATAAAACAGTTTTACATACAGAAAACAATGAGAAATATATATATATGAATAATGAAATGAATAATGAACATTTAACATCACTCTTACCTTTATGAAAGTTGGAAAGGAGGGGAGAGGGAGGAGAGGTTACAGTTTGGAAGGGGAATAACCCCCTTAAGAAGGACTTCAGGTACCAAGAACCTATCTGGGGTTACTTCTCTATATCTTTTTGTGGCACTATCTGAGGTTACTTTCCAATTTGTTTTTTACTGGCACTAGGACCAGCTTGAGAGTCAATGGACCCCTGTCGAATAACAAAACTGTACACACATTTATTTCTGACATCTCTTCAATATCTGCCTAAAATAATACAAAGCATTGTCATTAAACTTATGATAAGAGAGACAGATTGCAATGTCTTTGTTAGGATGGTTATGTCTCAACAAATTTTTTTACATCTCCACTTCATAAACATTTCTTTAATCACTGAAGTAGGCACAGTGTCCCCTCTCTCTTCCTCAGATTCCTCATCTACCGTCTTGCAGCACCTCAGTGGTTAGCTCGTCCCTGTGGACATCCACAGATTGAAGTTCATTGCTAGGGCACAAGCCTATGAAGGATAGACTAACACTCTTTGGTCTGGAATGCCATTGGGGATTTCAAAGTGAAGCCCCTACTTGTGTATCACTCTGAAACTCCCTGGATGCTCAAGATAAACAATGTGATCAAGAATAAATTGCCTGTGATGTGGAAGGCCAAGAAAAAGGCACGAGTTGCAAGACAAATTTTCCTTGAGTTGGTTAATGGAGTGTTTGGCCCGAGTGAGAAAATACATCAACAAAAATAATTTTGCCCTCAAGTACCTCCTGGTAATGGACAGTGCTCTTGAACATCCTCCTGGCTAGGAAGAAGAGTTGTTGGATGAATTTTAATTCACCAGTGAAGTTATTGCCCCCTGATACCACTCCTCTCATTCAGCCCATGGCTCAACAGATCATTTCAAACTTGAAGAATCTCTACACCAAGGCACTGTTTCAAAGGTGCTTTAAAGTGACCTCAGACACTGAATTGACCCTAAGAGAGTTCTGGAAGAATAACTTCAATATCTTCAACTGCATAAGCCTTATAGATGAGGCTTGGCAGGGAGTGACTACCAAGACAGTGAATTCTACTTGAAGAAGGATTTTGAAGTGGCTTGAGGCTGACCACAATGACCCTACGCCTGTTGTGGAAATCTATTGTGTGTCAGGGGAAGTCCATGGGCTTGGATGTGAGTGGTGAGGATGTGGAAGAGCTAGTGGATGTCCACAGCTCTTCCACATCCTCACCACTCACATCCAAGCCCATGGACTTCCCTGACACACAATAGATTTCCACAACAGGCGTAGGGTCATTGTGGTCAGCCTCAAAGCACTTCAAAATCCTTCAAGTAGAATTCATTGTCGGTTGGTAGTCACTCCCTGCCAAGCCTCATCTAATAAGGCTTATGCAGTTGAAGATATTGAAGTTATTCTTCCAGAACTCTCTTAGGGTCAATTCAGTGTCTCAGGTCACTTTAAAGCACCTTTGAAACAGTGCCTTGGTGTAGAGATTCTTCAAGTTTGAAATGATCTGTTGAGCCATGGGCTGAATGAGAGGAGTGGTATCAGGGGGCAATAACTTCACTGGTGAATTAAAATTCATCCAACAACTCGTCTTCCTAGCCAGGAGGATGTTCAAGAGCACTGTCCATTACCAGGAGGTACTTGAGGGCAAATGATTTTTGTTGATGTATTTTCTCACTCGGGCCAAACACTCCATTAAGCAACTCAAGGAAAATTTGTTTCTTGCAACTCGTGCCTTTTTCTTGGCCTCCACATCACAGGCAATTTATTCTTGATCACATTGTTTATCTTGAGCATCCAGGGAGTTTCAGAGTGATACACAAGTAGGGGCTTCACTTTGAAATCCCCAATGGCATTCCCACAGACCAAAGAGTGTTAGTCTATCCTTCATAGGCTTGTGCCCTAGCAATGAACTTTCAATCTGCGTGATGTAGGTTCGCTTTGGCATTTTTTCCAAAACAGACCTGTCTCATCACAACTGAAGACCTGTTGAGGGAGGAATCCTTCAGTCTCAAGATACTGTGAATTCATCAGCGA
Organism: Macrobrachium nipponense; assembly: GCF_015104395.2. Taxonomy (NCBI): domain Eukaryota; kingdom Metazoa; phylum Arthropoda; class Malacostraca; order Decapoda; family Palaemonidae; genus Macrobrachium; species Macrobrachium nipponense. The sequence continues at coordinate 131,611,132 of NC_087202.1, read as the reverse complement.
ATTCTTTAGCGGCATGTTTATCGGAGCTTGCAGCCTCCCCATGCCGTACAACATTATGTAGCACTTGTTGGCATTTTCTTACTTAAATCAGCATGCACAATTGTAGCTTGTAACAAATCATCGCTTCAGACAAAACTATCCCTCACTGTTTTTTCATTGATACACCCCTTCCCAACCAACAAGAACCCTTTCGCAATGTCAGCTACCTTGATTTCGTGTTTCTTTGCTAGGCTAGAGCAGACTGTCAATACTAGACTTGCCGTACATCCTAGCAAGATCATCTCCACATGCACTTTCATACTCTGCTACAACTTCTTTCTTGAATTCTATCATATTTCTGGTCTTTTTTTATCAACAAAGGGCTGGCATTGCAAACTCTTTGGCCTTATGATGCCTTCTTTATAGAGGCAGCCCACGGATAGCAGCGCAATCACTTCGCATCAAATCGGTTATACAGCTGTCGTCAAAAATATTAATTAAAAATTAAGGTATTTTAAAAGTACTTTTTACAGGACAATTTTCAGTTAACAGCGCCGCAAGCACCGTTATGTCTAACGAGTACATACATTTATAGAAATACTGTTCAGACCATAAAGGTTATGCAAATATTAAAAATTTTTATTGAGAGTTATTACATAGGAATTAAGTAGGATAAACTATATGCCGCTGCCTGCCGCTCTTCCAAAAATGTAGCTAAAAAAAGTGCAAATTTAGCAATCGATGTGTCGATTCTATAGATGTTCATGCTTTTATGTTTAAAATGTGTACGAAAATAATTACATATAGGTATTTTTTTTTTATTTATGTAACATAAATGATACAAATCAAGGGAGCTTTTGTAACTGCCCTCCACATTAACCCTCTTACGCCGAAGCCCTAAAAATCAAAACCTCTCCCGTATGCCGGGGCGTGTTTGGAGTGAGGGCAGAAGCGGAAAAAATAATTTTTTTTAAAAATCACAGCGTGCTTAGTTTTGAAGATTAAGAGTTCATTTTTGGCTCCTTTTTTTGTCATTGCCTGAAGTTTAGTATGCAACCATCAGAAATGGAAAAAAATATCATTATTATCATATGTAAAAAATGCGATATATGGTAGCGAAAAAAAATTAATTCATACATAATTGTATTCAAATTGCGCTGTGATGAAAACGGTTAAAGCTAACAAGTTAATTTTTTGTCGTTGTATTGTACACTAAATTGCAATCATTTTGATATATAATACATTGTAAAACGATAAAAGCAACACAGGAAAAATATTATCCCAAAAAATGATGCACGAATACGTAACACGTGGACGTAAAAAAGTTTTTCAAAAATTCACTGTAAATCTCTAAATATTGTTCTAGAGACTTCCAATTTGTTTCAAAATGAAGAAAAATGATTAAATATACGATATGTAAGAGTTTTATATAAGGATATCAGATTATTTGACCATTTTGGACGAGTTAAAGTTGAACCGAATGTCGAAATTTTTATGTATATATTTTTTATGCAAATATTTCAGAAATGAGAAAAGCTAAAACTTCATTATTTTTTTTGTTGTATTCTTCATGAATTTGCGCACAATTTCATATATGAAACTCTATAAAACGGCTAATATGAAAAGGAGTAAATATTAGGATAATGCGACGTATGCATTTCGGAGATTTTCGGCCGCGAATTGACGCGCGGAGGGAAAGTTTTTTTTTTTTTTTTAATTCACCATAAATCTAAATATTGTGCTAGACACTTCGAATTTGTTTTGAAATGAAGATAAATGACTGTATATTACAAGATTGTAAGAGTTTTAGCTTACAATTGCGTTTTTCAACTATTTCGGTAGAGTCAAATTTGACCGAACGTGTTTTTTTTCTATTTATCGTGATTTATATGCACATATTTCGACAAAGAGAAAAGCTACAACCTTCAATCATTTTGTGTTGTATTCTACATGAAATTACGCACATTTTCATATATAAAACTCTATGTAACGGCTAATTTTAAATGGTGCAAACATTTCGACAATCGCACAAAAAAAATTCGATTTTTTCGGAAGAGTTACCGTGCGAACTTAAGGATTTTTTTTTTTCATAAATTCACTATAAATCAAAATATTGTGCTAGAGACTTCCAATTCGTTGCAAAATGAAGGTAAATGATTGAATATTACTAAAATATAAGTTTTAACTTACAATTGCGTTTTTCAACCATTTCGGTAGAGTCAAAGTTGACCGAAGGTTGAAATTTTTGCACTTATCGTTATTTATATGAAAATATTTCAAAACTGATAAAGCACAACCATGGATTGTTTTTAGTTGTATTGTGCATGATATTGCGCACATTTCCATATAAAAAACTCTATGTAATGGCAAATTTCAAATGGTACAAACATTAGGACAATCGCACAAAAAAAATTATCGGAAGAGTTACCGCGTGGACGTAAGGAAAAAGTTTTTTCATAAATTCACCATAAATCGAGATAGTGTGCTAGAGACGTCTAATTTGTTGCAAAATGAAGGCAAATGATTGAATATTACTAGAATAAGAGATTTTGAGTTAACAATGCGTTTTTTGACCATTTCGGTAGTGTCAAATTCGACAGAAGGTTGAAATTTTTGCACTTATTGTTATTTATATGAAAATATTTCAAAACTGATAAAAGCTACAATCATGATTATTTTTTGGTTGTATTCTACATGAAATTGCACACATTTTTATATATAATACTCCATGTAACGGATAATTTAAAATGGTGCAAAAATTATGTCAAAGTGACGAAATAATTTCTGAGATGTGTCACTGATACTTTTTAGTGCGAAAAGAAAGAAATTCGCGTTTGCATAACGATTGTAAACAATACAACGCCTTGATCCGTGAACTCCCAGCATCCCCCAAGGCGCGTAACTCAAAAGTTTTCGGCTGGTAGGCCTATAAGTATTTTTCCACGAATATGGGAGACATTTTCACTCGACGTTTAATACGTCCAATCGGCGTAAGAGGGTTAACAGAGGATGTTTTTTCATGTTCGTTCTTGTCCGCCATTGTTCCGAAAAATACATTTACAAAAATTTCAAGTGGTTATATTTTATTAATTTAGGAGCTAATATAACTCATTTTGTTAACCCTTCTAAACGCCGAACGCGGTAAAAAAATTGTCTCCCGTGTGCCTGAGGGGTTTCAGAGTGAGCGCGGAAGCGGGAAAAATATTTTTTCAAAAAATCACAGTGCGCTTAGTTTGAAGATTAAGAGTTCATTTTTGGCTCCTTTTTTGTCATTGGCTGAAGTTTAGTATGCACCATCAGAAATTAAAAAAATTATCATTTATCATATATAAATAATGCGATATATGATAGCAGAAAAACAAAATTTCATATATAATTGTATTCAAATCGCACTGTGCGCAAAACGGTTAAAGGTAACAAGTTACTTTTTTTTGTTGTAATGTACACTAAATTGCGATCATTTTGGTATATAACACATTGTAAAACGATAAAAGCAACACAGAGAAAATATTATCACAAAATAATGCATGAATTCGTAACGCGCGGATGTAAACAAATTTAAAAAAAAAAAAAAATTCACCATAAATCTAAATATTGTCCTAGAGACTTCCAATTTCTTTCAAAATGAAGAAAAATGATTGAATATTACTATACTGTAAGAGTATTAGCTTACAATTGCAGTTTTCGACCATATCTGACGAGTTAAAGTTGACCGAATGTCCAATTTTTTTATATATATATTTTTTATGTGCAATTATTTTGGAAATAAGAAAAGCTACAACCTCCAAATATTTTTAGTTTTATTCTACATGGAATTGCGCACATTTTCATATATAAAACTATGAAATGCCTAATATGAAACTGAGCAAATATTCCGAGAATGGGACGTACGCATTTCGGAGATTTGTGGCGGAGAATCCGCGCGCGGAGGGAAGGAAAGATTTTTTTTTTAAATTCACCATAAATCTAAATATTTTGTTAGAGACTTCGAATTTGTTTCAAGATGAAGATAAATGACTGAATATTACTAGACTGTAAGAGTTTTAGCTTACAATTGCGTTTTTCAACCATTTCAGTAGAGTCAAAGTTGACCGAACATGTTTTTTTTTTATTTATCGTGATTTATATGCAAATATTTCAGAAATGAGAAAAGCTACAACCTTCAATTATTTTTTGTTGTATTCTACATGAAATTGCGCACATTTTCATATATAAAACTTTATGTAACGGCTAATTTAAAATGGTGCAAACATTACCACAATCACACGCATGAATTTTTCGGAAGAGTTACTGCGCGGACGTAAAGAAAATGTTATTTTTTTCATAAATTCACCATAAACCTAAATATTTTGCTAGAGACTTCCAATTTGTTGCAAAATGAATGTAAATGCTTGAATATTACTAAAATATAAGCGTTTTAGCTTACAATTGCGTTTTTCGACCATTTCGGTAGAGTCAAAGTTGACCAAAGGTTGAAATTTTGGCAATTATCGTTATTTATATGAAAATATCTCAAAACTGATAAAAGCTACAACCATACAACCATGGGTTGTTTTTAGTTGTATTGTGCATGAAATTGCACACATTTCCATATATAAAACTTTATATAACGGCTAATTTTAAAATGGTGCAAACATTACCAAAATCGCATGTATGATTTTTTTCGGAAGTTACCGCGCGGACGTAAGGAAAAAGTTTTTTCATAAATTCACCATAAATCAAAATATTGTGCTAGAGACTTCCAATTAGTTGCAAAATTAAGGTAAATGATTGAATATTACTAAAATATAAGAGTTTTAGCTTACAATTGCGTTTTTCGACCATTTCGGTAGAGTCAAAGTTGACCGAAGGTTGAAATTTTAGCAATTATTGTTATTTATATGAAAATATCTCAAAACTGATAGAAGCTAAAATCATGAGTATTTTATTGTTGTATTCTACATAAAAATGCGCACATTTTCATATATAATACTTCATGTAACGGCTAATTTACAATGGTACAAAAATTATGTCAAAGTGACTAAATAATTTCCGAGATGTGTCACAGATACTTTTTAGTGCGGCAAGAAAGAAATTCGCGCTTGCGCGCCTGCGTAACAATTGTAAACAAAACAACACCTTGATCCGTGAACTCCCAGCATCCCCCAAGGCGTGTGATTCAAAAGTTTTAGGCTGGTAGGCCTATAAGTATTTTTCAGCGAATTTTAAAAAAAACTTTTGTAAGTTGACGTAAAATATGTCCAGTCGGCACACGAGAGACAAAAAATGTCTACGTAAAATACGTCCAGTCGGCAGTAAAGGGTTAATGAAACTTCAGCTTTTTGTTATAAGTTTTTCTTGCTTTTTTGTTTAAAATGTGTATGAGAAATGTAATACGTTCAGGGTTTTATTTTTGTACATAAATATGATACAGTGGCAGTAGGCATGTCCATTTGAAGTCTTTGTAACAAAAGCTCTTCACATGATGAAGAGCATAGGTTGTTCAGTCGCACCCAAATAATGAAATTTTAATTTATATAATTGAATCACATTTTTATAACAAATTATATTTACAATTTTTGCATAAATTAATTTTGAAAGACAAAACTTGTGTATACATTTGATTTTGCAACAATGCAATTTATTTGTTTTTTCCATGGGATAAAAGTACAAAATATAACTGTGAAACTCGGTCGATTTTTTTGCTTTGTTACACAAGCAAAAAAAAATTAGGAATGACCGTATGAGCTCGAGATGCCGCTGCTACGTAGATGGCATAGTGACGAAAATTAAGATAAGCACAGAAGAAAAAGTAAATATGCATCTTTTTCCCTTAATCTTTTAAAAATTTATACATAATTTCACTGTATCCAATAATATTGTATGTATTCTCATATGATTGTAAAATAAAATACTAACATAGCAGTCAATGTTTTGGTTTGGAAATCAGCTGATGGCAAATATGAGTTTGTTTCACCATATTTAATGCAATGCTGAACAAATTTTCTTGCTTCTAGTTAGCATAAACGAATATCTAGATACTTAAGACTTATATGAGATAAGGTAATTTTTCCTTATATGTCGTGTTTTTTGGTGGAAATAAGACTTGAATGTCTCGTTGTGATTGTGAACTAAGTTTTTTTTTTAAACAGATTATGTTGGCACCATGTTTATTGAGTAAACAAATTATGTGATTCCGTTCGTAATTTTCCTTTATATCATCTTGGTACAAACTTTACGTTATTTATCTTTGATTGGCGTGAAACCAACAGTAAAATGTGTTCTTTCAAGCACAGTAGATTCACAGTAGCTTTGATTAAAATGATTTTATCTTAATTTTATCTACGTTTGTGTTTGATGGCTTATGTTTACTTGAGTTTTATCCTTGTTGCCAATGCACGATAATGGTCATTAGCAGCTTGAACAGTTTTCCCAGCTTCAGCTACAACTAGGCTTAAATTTAACAGTATTTCCCCATTGATCTTTGATCTATAGTGAATAAAGTTTTTACATTAAGACATCTGTCCTATTCTACATAACGTCATTTATAACAACTAAGGTAATTGTTTACTATAGTGCAATGGTTGAAATACAAGCCAAATGGATGCTGTTGTTATCCAATTTGGTTGCACTTAGAGGAAAAAAAAAAAGTGGTTTCTCATTCGGCTGCTCATAACTGTACACGTTTATGCAACAAGTGTAAGATTAAAACCATACTTTCATCATTTTCTTTTGTTGTTTTTGAACTTATTTAACTGGAAGATGGGATAAAGTTGGGCTATATTGTGATTTGGTCTCATAAAATCGGATTATCATAAGATGAATTATCAGAAATTGAACACTATTGCTACCTGTAAACTGTATAAAACCTTATTATACCTTTACATACTCTAAGACACCCAAAGGATTAAGCTTTTTTCACTTTACAGTATTTATAATACTATAATGTACTGTACAGTACTATTGTACGGTAAATTCTATAGTACTATACTGCATGACTATAATTTTACTTAATGCGCCACTGCGAGACGACTGTGTCCTTTGACTGGTCTAGGGCTCCGAAAGAAGTTATGTGGCGGCTGTAGACTTTAAAACCACTTAGTGTTAAAAATCATTGTCGGCTGGCAGGAATGGAACCCCTACCACCTGTAGTAAGTTTGAATGGCAAAACAGCACACAACAAAACAAACATGCGGGATGCAGACTGGGAGCACAGAGATGCTTGTTCAGTGAGAAACAAGGCCAGAATGGGTCATGAGAGAAGATGGGATGCTTTGTTTGGGCACTTGATACCAGGCCTTGTCACGCGCTGGGCACCGGATGGAGCATTTCCAAGTGTACAAAAACCGAGGAAATATACAATAAGAGAGACAACATTTTGTAAAGAAGAAGAAGAAGAAGAAGAAGAAGAAAAAAAAAAAAAAAAGTCTACAAAAACTGAAAAGAGGGGTACATAGTCCAAGGTTTGACTATTGATACTTAACATATATAAAAATATGTATGACTAAAATGTTTACTAAACACAGTAGAGACCCAGACCTCGATTGTATTAGAACTCAATATAACGGGATTTTAACGAATTTTTGTTAGGATATCATCCAAGTATCTCATCCACAGCATGTTTTTGGGTTTTATTGCATTTATTACTGTAGTTTCAAAGTATTCCATGTACAGATTGGCTAGAACAGGACTTAAAGGACTACCCATACTACACCCGATTTTTTGCTTGTAGAATGATTCCCCGAATGAAAAATAAAAACGTTATTAGATGCACATAATTCAACTAGCTTTATTATTTTGTCAAGCGCCAATGGGAAATGATCTGAATAGGGGGATAATTTTACCCTTAAAAACTGAAGAACGTCCTGTACTGGTACTTTAGTGAACAGAGAATCTACGTCAAGGCTTAAAAGTTTTATGTTGTGAAGTGGTATATGTGCTTCTCTGAATTTGTGACAAAAATCTTCTGAATGTTTAATGTGACTGGGAGAATTATGTGGATCTAATAACGTATTTTCATTCGGGGAATCATTCTACAAGCAAAAATTCGGGTGTAGTATGGGTAGTCCTTTAAGTCCTGTTCTAGCCAATCTGTACATGGAATACTTTGAAACTACAGTAATAAATGCAATAAAACCCAAAAACATACTGTGGATGAGATACGTGGATGATATCCTAACATTTTGGGTATAGGGGGGTGGGGGCAATTTCAATGAATTCCTCTCGAAATTAAACACATTAGTGCCCAGCATCAAATTTAAAGTTGAATGGGAAACAGACAACAAAATTCCTTTTCTTGATGTTTTAATAATCAGAGATACGACAGAATACAAATTTACCATTTACAGAAAACCAACGTTCTCACTTTCATAAATTCACTACTTTAGCTATCATGACATTACTATCAAGATAGGTGTAGCTAGTAACTTGTTCTTAAGAGCCTTACGAATTTGTTCCCCAGAATTCCTGGAAAAAGAATTTGAACTAATTCGCAAGCAACTTTCGTCTTTAAAATATCCTGACCATATAATTGAGAAAGCAATTCACAAAGCAAACGTAATTTTCTACCGACCCCCTAAAGACAAGACCAGAGATACACCCAACAATAAAATAATAATTCCCCACCTGGACACGATTAAGAGAATAACCAACCCCCTCGGAAAATCGAACCCTTTTGTTTTGTATTTACTTACCCAAACACCTTAGCCAAATCCCTGATTAACGTTCCAACAAAAGACATCTCCAAAGGATCTGGGGTATACCGAAATCCGGGGTATACGAAAATCCCATGCCAGGACTGTGACCAATCTTACATCAGATTTACAGGTAAATCCCTTCCCCAGAGATTAATACAACAACAAACGGTCAGTTAGGTATTGGACAACAGAACTCGGCTATTTTCAACCATTTTAAATGAACATAAACCATAGAATAAACTGGAATTTGTCATGTGTAATTTATAGCAGCAACTGCCGGTACAAGAGTCAAATGATGGAATTGGCCTTAATAAAAGAGAGGCAGGTAATGAACATCTCAAAAGGAGCAAGGATTTCGGACACGATCGACGTCTCCATTCAACAAACCCTTAAGAAGATTAAAGGAAGATTATCAGCGGGGGTGACTTAAAAAGGCTTGTTTGTGGATGGACCTCTTGGTATAAATACCACCATTTTCTGTAAACTTTTCTCATTCATCTACCTGAAGAGGGAGACAGCAGTCTCTGAAATATAGTACTTTTTTCTCTATATTTTGGTGTATGGGCTCCTTTTTATTAGATATATATAAAATATATATATATATATATATATATATATATATATATAAATTGTAAGCAAATTACTTACAGTCTAGTAATATTCAATCATTTACCTTCACTTTAAAACAAATTGCAAGTCTCTAGAACAATATCTCGATTTATGGTGAATTTTTGAAAAAAATATGTTTTTCCCCTGGCGCGCGCCGATTCTCGGCCGAAAATCTCGAAACGCGTAGGTCACATTCTCCTAATATTTGTGCCTTTTCATATTACGCTTATTTTATAGTTTTATATATGGAAATGTGCGCAAAAAACATGCACAATATCACAAAAAATATTGGAAGGTTGTAGCATTTCTCATTTTTGAAAATATTTGCATGTAAAGTACGATAAGTACGAAAAAAAACTACGATCAGTCAACTTTGACTCAACCGAAAAGGTCAAAAAAACGTATTTGTAACATAAAAAATCTTACAATCTAGTAATATTTCAATCCTTTATCTTCATTTTAAAACAAATTGCAAGTCTCTAGAACAATATCTCTATGGTGAATTTTTGAAAAAAATATTTTTTTCCCTCCGCGCGACAATTCTCGGCCGAAAATCTCCGAAACGCGTAGGTCACATTCTCCTAATATTTGAGCCTTTTCATATTACGCTTTTTTTTAAAGGTTTTATATAGGGAAATGTGCGCAACAACATGCCACAATATAACAAAAAATATTGGAAGGTTGTTAGCATTCTCATTTTGTGAAATATTTGCATATAAAGTATCAATAAATAGGAAAAAAACTACGATTCGGTCAACTTTGACTCAACCGAAATGGTCAAAAAACGCATTTGTAAACATAAAAATCTTACAGTCTAGTAATATTGAATCATTTATCTTCACTTTAAAACATATGCAAGTCTCTAGAACAATATCTCGATTTATGGTGAATTTTTGAAAAAATATTTTTATTCCGTCCGCGCGCTGATTCTCGGCCGAAAATCAACGAAAACGCGTATAGGTCAACATTCTCCTAATATTTGAGCCTTTCATATTACGCTTTTTTTAGAGGTTTTATATATGGAAATGTGCGGAAAAAACATGCACAATATAACAATAAATATTGGAAGGTTGTAGCATTTCTCATTTTTGAAATATTTGCATATAAAAGTACGATAAATAGGAAAAACTACGATCAGTCAACTTTGACTCAACTGAAAATGGTCAAAAACGCATATGTAACATATCTTACAGCTAGTAATATTCAATCATTTATCTTCACTTTAAAAACATATTGCAAGTCTCTAGAACAATTATCTCGATTTATGTGTGAATATTTTGAAAAAAATATTTTCATTCGTCCGCGCGCCGATTCTCAGCCGAAAATCTCCGAAACGCGTAGGTCAAATTCTCCTAATATTTGTGCCTTTTCATATTACGCTTTTTGCTTTTTTTTAGAGTTTTATATATGAAAAGTGCGCAAAAAAACAAAAACATGCACAATATAACAAAAATTATTGAAAGGTTGTAGCATTTCTCATTTTTTTTATATTTGCATATAAAAAAAATTTTAAACAAAAATTTGACATTCGGTCAACTTTAACTCGTTCGAAATGGTCGAAACTGCATTTGTAAGCTAAAACTCTTACAGTATCGTAATATTCAATCATTTTCCTTCATTTTGAAACAAATTGCAAGTCTCTATACAATATTTCGATTATGGTGAATTTTTAAAAAAATTATTTTTTTACGTCGCGCGCCTACAAATTCATGCATCATTTTGTGATAATATTTTCTCTGTGTTGCTTTTATCGTTTTACAATGTGTTATATACCAAAATGATTGCAATTTAGTGCACATTACAACGAAAAAAAAGTAACTTGTTACCTCTAACCGTTTGGCGCACAGCGCGATTTGAATACAATTATATATGAAATTTTGTTTTTGCGCTATCATATATCGCATTATTTATATATGATAATGATAATTTTTTCATTTATGATGGTTGCATACTAAACTTCAGGCAATGACAAAAAAAGGGATCGCCAAAAAATGAACTCTTAATCTTGAAAACTAAGCTCGCTGTGATTTTTTGAAAAAAATATTTTTTCCGCTTCCGCGCTCACTCTCAAACCCCTCCGGCACACGGGAGTCATTTTTTTATTTACCGCTTCGGCGTTTAAGGGTTAACTTTAATAAAACGCTTGTTTTACTGTATTTAATCATATTGCATGTGTAATAGAATTACATTAAAGAAAGGGAATATGTGACATTTCCATTGTTCATTCTCTTCACACAGTTCGACTTAGTAGGTCAGTGAAATATTCCCTTTCAAGACGAAACATTGTCGCTTGATAGTTTGTTCCAAATACTGAGTTATCATGTTTTCTATGAACAAATTATCAGCATTTCCTCGTAAACTATCTATGATTAGATAATTGTGGAATCTAGGACAAACATGGAAATTGTCTTGTTTCTTATGACCTCAAAAGTCATGTGTGTACATTAGTTCATACAATTGTCATTTTGCCTAAACTCTAATTGTATCTCAAGTTCTCAGTACCTCTTGAGTGATTATAGCCTCATGAACCCTCAGAGCTCATACTCCTGAAATGCATCTCGACTGTACATAGTCAATATACGTCTATTTTGTACCTTGGTCTTTATTTCGAGAAACCTTCGGGGAGAGACCTTACCTTACAGACATTACATCTTGTTCGGGTTGCCCCAGGTCCCTCAGTGTGAGGCACCTCTAATGTCTACCAGAGTGTTGTTAGTGCATCTTCCGCTATATTTTGCATCTTCCAATCATGGATGGTCTGGGAGGCAGCTTAGATATTTGTCGAGCTTATTCTTAAACACATCTACACTGACTCTTGATATATTCCTCAGATGAGCTGGCAACGCATTGAATACACGCTGCATTGTCGATGCTGGTGCATAGTCCTGTGTGCTTTCCTTATTTTTCCTGGTATAGTTTTGGGCATTATTAATCTTCCTCTGCTTACTCTTTCTGATACTTTTAGCTCCATGATGTTTTCGGCAATTCCTTTTATCTGTTTCCATGCCTGAATTATCATGTAGCGTTCTCTTCTCCTTTCTAGACTATATAATTTTAATGATTGTAGTTTTTCCCAGTAGTCAAGATCCTTAACTTCTTCTATTCTAGCTGTAAAGGACCTTTGTACAACACACACTGTTTGTGCAATATCCTTTTGATAGTGTGGGTACCATAACATATTGCAATATTCAAGTGGACTACGAACATGTGTTTTATAAAGCATAATCATGTGATTAGCTTTTCTTGTTTTGAAGTGCCGTAACTACATTCCCATTTTTGCTTTACATTTTGCCAATAGAATTGCTATTTGATCATTGCATAACATATTCCTATTCAACATCACACCAAGGTCTTTAACTGCTTCCTTATTTGTGATTGTCTCATTATTCGGTCCCCTATAAGCATATAGTTTTCCTTCTCTGTCTCCATAATTTATTGATTCAAATTTATCAGAGTACAATACCATCCTATTTACCTGTGCCCAATCATATACTTTGTTAAGGTCTCTTTGTAGCACGTTCCTATCTTCATCACAAGTAATTTCTCTACTTATTCTTGTGTCATCGGCAAAACTACTCACTACCAAGGCCTTAACATTACTGTCTATGTCTGCAATCATAATAACAAACAGTAATTCAGCTAACACCGCACCTTGTGGTACACCGGATATTACCTTAGCTTCACCCGATTTCTCATCGTTTGCAATAACTATCTGTTTTCTGTTGTGTAAAAATTCTTTTAACCATCTTCCTACTTTATCCACTATATTATGTTTTCTATTTTCTTTTCTAATATATTATGATGTACCTTGGCAAAAGCTTTTGCAAAGTCTAGATAAACTACATCTGTTTCATTTCCACTGTTCATATTTTGGTATATGTTCTCATGGTGGACTAACAGTTGGGTTTGTGTACTTTTTCCGGGTACAAAACCATGTTGTCCTATACAGTGGTACCTTGAGATACGAAATTAATCCGTTCCGAGACGGCCTTATTATTATGAGTTTTTCGTATCTTGGAACACATTTTACATGTAAAATGGCTAATCCGTTCCAAGCCCTCCAAAAACACCCCAGTAAATTATATTTCCAGGCCTTAAACACATGTTCTAGGGTTACGACGGAAGAAATATGTCTCCAAAAAGGCAAAATACTGGTACAGGCGGCCCCTCGGTTAGCGGCAGGGGTTCCGTTCCTGGCCACCGACGCCAAGTGATTTTCGACGCTGAGCGATTTTAAAGCCTACGGCCGCCGCACACCTTCTTTCGAAACTCTAGACCAGTCAAAGGCGCCGTAATCCCACAAGGCGCAATAAGTAAAATTATATTTATGCAGTATAGTACTATAGAATTTACTGTACAGTACATGTGGGTGTCTAGAGTATGTAAAGATATAATAAAGTTTATACAGTGTACAGGTAGCTGTAGTGTTCAGGTTACGATCATTAGTCTTACGATAGTTCGATTTTATGAGAGATCAAATTACAATGGCCTAACTTTATCCAATCTCTAGTTACTTAAGTTCAAAATAACAGCAAAAGAGATGATGAAAGTATGGTTGGTTTTAAACGTTATATCTGTTGCGTAAACGTGTACAGCCATGAACAAACGAACGAGAAAACACTTTTTTTTTTTTTTTTGTAAGTACAACCGAACTGGATAACATCTGTTTGGCTTGTATTTCGATCATCGTACTACAGTGCAACATTACCGTATTTGTTATAAATGGCGTTATGTATAGAATAGATATCTTAATGTAATAACTTTATTCGCTATAGATCAGAGATCAATATAGATTAAAGATCAATCAGGAAATATACCGTTAAATTTAAACCTAGTTATAACTGAAGCTGAGAAAACTGTTCAAGCTGCTAATGACTATTATCGTACATCGGCAACAAGGATAAAACTGCAGTAAACGTCTGCCATCACACACAACTGTAGATAAAATTGGGATAAAATAATTTTAATCAAAACTACTGTGCTTGAAAGAACACATTTTACTGTTGGTTTCACGCCGATATAAGATAAATAACGTAAAGTTCGTATTACGATGATATAAAGGATTACATATTGCGAACGGAATCACATAATTTTTTACGCAATAAACATGCCGCCAACGTAATCTGTTAACAAAAAAAATAGTAGTTCACATTCACAACGAGACAACTTCAATAAACATTTCCACCTAAAAACACGCAGTATAAAGAAAAATAACTTTGTCTCACGTAAGTCAAGTATATAGATATTCGTTTATGCTACTACTAGAAGCAAGAGCATTTGCTCAGAATTGCGTTATGGTGAAACAGACTCGTATTCATCAGCTGATTTCAAACCACAACATTGGACGCTCTGCGGAATACGGGCTTAAGTTTGCCGTAGTATTTTAAAATACAATAATATGAGAATATACAATATTCTTGGATACAGTGAAATAATGTATAACTTTTTAAAGGATTTATGGAAAAGATGCATAATTAATAAAATAACAATGCATTTTTCGGAACTGGCGGACAAGAAACGAACATGAAAAACCATCCCCTGACAACGTGGAGCGTAGTTACAAAGGCTGCCTTAATTTGTATCTTATTTCTGTACAAAAATGAAAATACCTTTACGCAATATATTTTCATACACATTTTAAACATAAAAGCATAAACATTTGAAAAATCGACACATCGATCGCTAAATTTGCACTCGATATTTTCGGAAGAGCGGCAGACGGCGGCATACAAGAACGAACTTGAAAAAAACATCGTAGTCGATAACTTGAAGGGCAGTTTCAAAAGCTGCCGTTTTATCATATTTCTGCACAGAAATAAAAATACCCTATTCGTAATACATTTTCATACACATTTTAAACATAAAAGCATAAACATTTATAAAATCGTCACATCGATCGCTAATTTGCAGTTTTTAAATCGATATTTTCGGAAGAGCGGCAGCTTACAAGAAAGAACATGAAAAAACATCGTATTTGATAACGTGAAGGGCAGTTTCAAAAGCTGCCTTTGTATCATATTTCTGTACAGAAATAAAAATGCCTTTCACATAATACATTTTCATACACATTTTAAACAAAAGCATGAACAATTATGAATCGACACATCCATAGCTAAATTTGCACTTACGTAACTCGATATTTTCGGCATAGAACAGCGTCAGAGGCATATATTTTACCCTAATACCTACGTAATAACTCTCCATAAAATTTGCTAATATAATTTGCATAACCTTTATGGTCTGAACGGCATTTCTACATATGTATGAACTCGTTAGACAACGGCGTTAGCGGCGCTGTTAACTGAAATTTGTGCCGTAAAGATACCTTTAAAATGCCTTATTTTTTTAATGAATATTTTTTACGACCGCCGTAAAACCGATTCACCGTTGAGTGATTGCGCCGTTAACCGCGGGCCGCCTGTACATACTTGAGTAATATTCAACTGCATGTAATGTTCAAGCCCATTTTTACTGCATATATTAGGACTTTAGCACATGTCCCTTAGCAATAAGCCTAGCCTATGTTAGCGGTTGCTACTGTAGCCTAGTCTATGATTCTGACATCTAAACCTAAGAGCTAAAAGCTTAGAATATGCCAATAAAATGTATAAATAATCAGTATGTACTCATTTCAAATAATTATTAATTAATCATTAACTATAATACACAAACAAAGAAAAAACAAACCTTCCAATCGATTGTTTACATTCTTACGAGTATCGAACGAGCGCCAAGCAATCATTTTTCCTAGCACACAGTAAGCCATAAATTGTCATTAATATCTCTCTTCAACTAATGAAACCACCAAACAGTATAATAATCATTCATTTCTATTCTTTATTCTATCTTTACCTAATGGAGATACCGAGTTACTGACAGCTGTAACGTAATAATAAAACAGAAGAAGAATTCTAAAAAATACCTATTCGTTGCAGACTAATTATTTTATATCTGATATCTAATTCACAATTTTTTTATTAAATGTATTGCATGTACTCATTTCAAATAATTATTTAAGTAACCATTACCTATAATAATAATAATAATAATAATCAATATAATAATAATAATAATAATAATAATAATAATAATAATAATAAAAAAAAAAAAAAAAAAAAAAAAAAAAAAAAAAAAAAAAAAAAAAAAAAAAAAAAAAAAAAAAAAAAAAAAAAAAAAAAAAAAAACTTCCAAACAGTCTGTTTACATCCAGCACTTACTGGTATCGAACGATCGACAAGCAATCACTTTTACACAGTAAGCCATAAATTTTCATTATCTCTCTTCAACTACTGAAACTACCAAACAGTATGATAACCATTCATTTCTATTCTTTATTCTATCTTTGCCTAATGTTTTTTTTTTATTAAATGTATTGCATGAATAAGTTTTTCAATTTACAGCAACCTTTTACCAATAGAATACTTAAAGCCCAAGGGGTAGATGCTGACCAATAGGAGAGGCAGGACCTTATGGGGTGACTAGCATCAGGAAACCAATGGGAGAGCGGGAGGATGGTGGCGAGTTTACTCAGTTGGCGGCGCGGGAGTTTTAAAATTGTTCTCGGTGGTCCGGGCGAATCTCGGGACTTTACAGCAACAACCTTTCGTATCTTGAAAACTTTTCGTATGTAGAGCAGTAAAATTTTTCGCATTGGCTTTCGTATCTCGAGGTACTACTGTACATATTAAAAAAATAATTTTTTATTAAGTTTCATAATATTGTTCTTCATTACCCTTTTCATACACTTTCATAATATGTGATGTTAAGACTCACAGGCCTATAATTACTTGCCTTGAGAGGGGAGAGACCTTAGAGAGAGAGAGAGAGAGAGATAGAGAGGAGGAGAGAGAGAGAGCGAGAGAGAGAGAGAAGAAGAGAGAACGGGAAGAGAAGGAGAGAAGAGAGAGGAGAGAAATTTCATGCATCATTGCCAAAAGCTGGTCGTAAGCCACAGTACTGGTTGCACCTAATCCGTACTTAGCCTCTACAACAGACTTCGTCTCGCCAATGAACTTCATCAAACTACAACGAACTTCATCTCTCCAATGAACTTTATCAAACTACAACGAACTTCGTCTTTCCAATGAACTTTATCAAACTACAACGAACTTCGTCTCTCCAATGAACTTTATCAAACTACAACGAACTTTGTCTCTCCAATGAACTTAATCAACTACAACGAACTTCGTATCAAAGAATCTAGAACCTGTCTTACAAATGAAGATATCGTTCAAGCCACCCAACACAATTCTCAGAAACCCGCCTTGGCAATGTACACGCAGACACGCGAACCAAATGAAGCATCATATCTCTCGGTACTATGGAAACACTCTGCCCAGGTCAGAAATTTTAATTCTTCCTGACTCGCTGAAAATCAAAGGACTTTCCTCAACACAAGCTTTGTACACTGTTGACTCCCATCACCAGGTCAATATTGAAGTCTGTAACCACCAGAACACCGATTTATTATTCAAAGAGAATCAACATGTTGTAAACGTTGAAGTATATCAGGATAGAATAGTCACCGAAATTAATACAGCAAGACCCAAGGAAGACAAGTCTCCTTGGCAAACAATCAGAGATATAATAAATGTAGATATACAGGATAAGGGAATCAGACAAATTTTTTAGCTCCTATCCAAATATAACAAGGTCTTCCACTAGAGGGGATTTCTAAGAAAAAGACGTAACCAAGCATCACATCAAGTTTTGGGGTGGAAATAAGGTCATCTATGTACCCTCGTACCACCTTCCTATGAAATTTGTTACTGAAATTCATGAAGTAGATAAAACGTTGGCAGAAGGGGCTATTTAAAAACCCAACAGCCCTTATGAATTTCCTTTAATTGTTGTGCCTCAGAAAGATCGGACATCGCGAATATGTGTAGATCTCCAACATCTTAACGAGGAAACGATCCCTGATGGATTCCAAATCCCATGTAATGATGACATCTTATCCCTGTTAGATCAGAATAAATATTTTACTTCATTGGACTTTAAACTTAAAGACTTTCATCAGTTATCTTTGGGCAAAGCAAGCACACCTTACACCGCTTGTAGCACAACAAGGGGACCTTATGAATGCTTACGTATGCCTTTTGGTTTACATTGCGGCCCTATCACCTTCGCAAGAATGATTAAAATGGTGTTTAGTGACATACTAGGGGATATCTGTGTCTATATGGATAATCTTGTAATTTTTTTTATTAATTTGCCATAGTTCTTCAGAGATTAAGACAGTATAATTTAAAGGTAAAAATTTCCAAATGTAAACGTTGCAAAGATGAACTAGTCTATTTGGATTTTACAGTATCGCATCAAGGTCTTTAAGTAGTCCATAATAAAGTTTCAGCCATCAGCAACTTCCCAGTACCCACTAAAGTTAAGGGTATACAACAGTTTATGGGTATCCAGGTATTACCACCGGTTTGTGCATAACTACTCACTAATTGCACCTCCTTTACCTGACCTCACTAAGATTGATTGACTGATTGTGTATTATATCTGGCGTCACAACATCTGGGTAATTGACACCGAAATAAATTAAATATAAAAAATTAAATTTTTGATAAATCATATAAAAATATATATAAATATATTATATAAAAATTTTGTTCACATACATAAGTTCTTACATAAACAATCTATAATTTAAATTTGGTTAAGGAGGCCTGCCTCCCTCATAAAAATATAGAACTCCTCTATATTACAATCCTTTCCAAGAATTGTAGCTAGGGTAAAATTAACTACTCTGTCATGACCTCAAGACAGGAACCTATGCCTCAAATTCCCAAGTCTGGGACGTTCAACCAGCTTATGACTCAGTCAAGGGCACAGTACAGTTCTCGCAAAATGGAAGATTTTCACGAGACATCAAGAGAACCCATGGGCGAGTCTTGTATGTCCAATCCTCAATCTGCACAAACATCGTTTCCCGTCTCCTTGGCATATACGAATATGATCAAGGAGACACTGATGACGTGATACTACGCATTTTTTGATTATTTAAAATATCCTCCCACTGGGACTGTCAACATTTTTTAATTCTCTGACCTACTAGAGGATACAAATCCTGATATGGTAGTAGGCATCTTGTGGGTTCTGGGGAGCTGACCGCAGACTTTGCAAGTTGGTCAGCTTTCTCATTCCCAGCCACCCCAACATGAGAAGACACCCAACAGAACTTTATTTCTTACCCTCTTCTTTTTAGTAATAGCAGCCATTCCAATATATCTAAAATCAGAGGGTTTAAAGGGTTAAAAGATTCCAGCGACTGAAGAACACTTCTTGAGTCATAATATATAATAAAATTACTTTCATTCCAAAGTAAAACTTTAAAATTCCATATAATTCTGCTGTAAAAATCGATGCAACTGATGATAGCCTGCCACTTCTCTCTACATCAGGGAAGGCTACACCAAAGCCGACACCAGCATCTGACTTTGAGCTATCTGTGAAAACTGCAGTGGAGTTATCATGTTGCAAAGTGTTCTAAAAACATTGACCGCATGGCCTCACTGGACAATTCTGTCTTGGTAAAATTAAAATATCTACAAAATTTTATCTCTGGAAAGTTCCAGGGGGGGACTAACTGGGTATTTTGCTGGTAAAATCTTGATTCTTGGCATATTTAATTCATGGACAATAAAATTTACTCTAAAAGCGAATGGATGAAGTTGCTTGGAGTGACTTTCATAAAACTGCCAATGCCTTTCATTTCTCATACAAATGCTGGTTAAAGACTTAGGTAGCCTCTGGAATCTATACCAGCTCCGAACCAGCAGACGCTTATAATGAAGATCCAGTGGCATCTCATCAGCATCTACAAGCATGCTCTCAGTGGGAGATGATTTAATTGCTCCAGTACACAACTGTATTCCCCCTTGATGAATCGAGTTGAGCATTTTAAGGCTATTTGGCTTTGCAGAAGTGTACACCTCACACCCATAACTTAATTTTGAAAAGACCAAGGTTTTATATAATCTCAACATCTGAGTTCGGTCTGCACCCCACGAAGTGTGAGAAACGACTTTCAGCAAATTCACTGCTTTCAAGCATTTTGCCTTAATATATTTCAGATGTGGAATCCAGGTCAGCTTGCTATCAAAAATCAAGCCAAGAAACCTTGTTTCATCAACACATGGAATTCTCTGCCTATGAATGAATAGATCTGGATCAGGGTGGATACCCCTTATACGACAAAAGTGCAGAGTTACAGTTTACTGGCAAAAAAACTAAAACCATTAACCTCAGCCGACTTCACTATATTATCAATGCAGAGCTGAAGGTGGCGTTCAGCCACTGCCATCCTTGATGTTGCAAAGGAAATCGATAGGTTATCAACAAAGAGGGTATATGTTATATCTGGGGGAATTATTTTAGAAACCCCATTGATTACGAAGGCGAACAAGGTAACACTTAAAACACTTCCTTGTGGTACTCCTTCTTGATTGAACACATCTGACATTGTTGCTACAACCTGAACCTGAAATATCCTATTTTTTAAAAAGACTTAATAGAGACGGGCAAATTGCCTCTCATGTTGCATTCATAAAGGACCCTCAAAATGCCATATCTCCATGTTGTATCATAAGCCTTCTCTAGGTCAAAGAAAAGAGTGATGTGATACTACTTGTTGGCAAAAGCTTCACATATTGAAGATTCCATTCGTACCAATGCATCAGTTGTGGAGTGCATGCTCCGAAAACCACACTGAGCAGGCGACAGATATTTACCTCTTTCCAAGTACCACATCAATCATGTGTCCACCATTTTTTCCATGATCTTACACAAGATGTTAATGCGATAGGACGATAATTTTCTGTCTTGAATGGATCTTTTCCAGGTTTCACAAATGGCAGTAATTTTAACTTCTCCCAAAGCTTGGGGAAGATATGTTCACGGTAAATTCTGTTAATTAGGCTTAATATGAAAAGTCTGGTATTTTCAGGGGTATGCTTAATCATTGAATATGTTATATCGTCCAATCCAGGAGCTGATTCATTAATTTATTCAAGACTGATTCAAATTTCTAATAGTAAAAGGAGCATTGTATTGCTCATGTCTTAAGGTAGTAAAATCAATTTCAACCTGTTCCTTTATCCGTCTCTGAGCTGAATGATTAGCAAACTCATTTGCCACTAACTGGGGGTCTGCTACCTCGCAACCATTCATCTTGATAACTGGAGGTTGACGATAACTGGAGGTTGACAAGGAGTGAACTTGCCTGCTATTTTTCCAACTCTCTTCCAAACTAGAGTCAGAGGAGTTTTTGAATTTAGTGAAGATATGAATATCGTCCAAGATTCTTTTCGTGCTTTTTTTATTTCCATACGAAAATGAGCTCTCGCTTTTCGGAATTCTACACGATAATACTCACATTTTCATCTGCGGTATCTGGTGTAAGGCAGATCTCATAGTTCTACGAGTTTCCTGGCATCTACGTGTCCACCAGGGAACTGGTCGGCGGACAAATTTGCCCAAAGTCCTAGGTATAGATTGGAGACCAGCTGAGAACATTATTGTTATTCAAAAAGTCAAGAGTGTCATCTACACAGGGAAAGTCATCAGCAGTCATCTATTGAGCTGTGCTCCTGGAATGTTGACCAATCAGCTTTACCAATGTTCCATTTGGGTAGCCTTGAAGATGGAGGACTTGATGCTACACTCACCACAATCGGAAAATGGTCACAAGTAAATCTATCATTTATACTTCTCCAATTAAAGTCAATAAGACAGTCATCACTACATATAATTGAATCGATTGCTGATAACGTGCCTGTTTGAACATAGACTCCCCAGAGTTGAGGATCCCCACATTTTCATCTTCTATGATGGAACCTAAGCACCTTCCTCTTTGATTGGTAATGATGTCACCCCAAAGAGGACTTCTGCTATTCATATCTCCCAAAATAACAAAAGGGCATGGTAACTGTTGAATAAGAGATTTAAATTCATTGATGGGGAAGGCTTCATTAGGTGGTAGATAAAGAGAGCATAATGTATATTTTCTTTGCAAATGGATCTGCACACCTATCACTTGCAATGTTGATTGGATACTGATAGGATTTTGTGGGGTGTCATTTTGAACATACAAAGTGACACAAACATGGCTTCCAATATTCAAATTATAGGTGGAGTAATAGGATGTATACTCTCGTGGGCTGGGGCACACATTATTACCAATCATTGTCTCCTGCAGAGCTATACAAACAGGAGACTTCTGATATGAGTAGCCTTAATTCTTCCCATTAAGCTCTTAATCCCTGACAGTTCCACAGTAGAAAATTAATGAACTTACTTCTCTTTAGAGGCTGTTAAATTAGAGCCTCTTTTAAGAGCTTTCAGCTTACTGACTTGCTCCTTATTTCTGGAAGGAGACCGATTATTTATGGCTGCCTTCCTTTTCAGAGGGTTATCGGTCTCAGGAACACCAGACAAAGGTGATGCTGCCTGAGGAGGGGTGTGAATGTTGGACATTGGTGCATCCTCCAAAGGATCAGAAGCACCATTTAAGGCTGGTACAGCCTCCAGTGAGGTGGAAGTGCCAGGTACACCCGGCACAGCCTCCAGAGAGGCAGGAGTCCCAGAAATCACTGGTTCTGCTTCCATAGAAGCAGAAGTGCCAGAAACCACTGGCACTGCCTCCATAGAGGCAGGAGTGCCAGAAACCACTGGCACTGCCTCCAAAGAGGCAGGAGTGACAGAATCAACTGGCACTGCCTCCAAAGAGGCAGGGGTGCCAGGAATCACTGGCACGGCCTCCGAAGAGGCAGGAGCGCCAGGAGTCACTGGCGCAGCCTCCGAAGAGGCATGAGCGCCACCAATCATTGGTGCTGCCTCCAAAGAGGCACCAACACAGGTCGTAACTGGTTTTTTATTAACATTAGTTTTGGCGACATCGATATTTCTTCTTCGGTTGGCAGCAACACTGGAAAAGGATATTCCTGGTCTAATGTACTGAATCAAAACACACACTTTTGCCTCTCCAAATGTGATATGCTCGGTCACCCTTAATGTTTGAATTTCTTTTTCCATGATGTATACATCGCAATTAAGTGAAGATGATGGATGATTGTCTCCACAATGCATACATCTGGCAAGGCCTTATTACATATGCCATGCTCTGGTTCACTGCATTTAACACAAGTAGCAGGCTTGCCTTTTAGTTTCTGTCTACAGGACCCCAACATATGTCCGAATCTTGACAATAAAAAAATCTCCTCAGTTTCATCCAATTATTTTTACAAATAATGAAGATATAGCGGTTTTTAAATGATGACGTCATCGTAACTGAGTCGTCTGTATGAGTTTGACAGGATCGTCTTTGCGTGTTTATTTTTGCATATATACAGCGATTTTTTCAGTTTTCGAAATTCTCATACATCTGGTAGCAATGAAAGGTAGTGTGAGAGCGAGCTACTCAGAGCGGTTATTTATAGGCGAGACTCAAAGAATGACTCAGTTACGCCACAGACGTCAAAGTAGCTGCACACACTTACGCTCTTGCGTTTGGTTACTAGCTATTTACGTTGTTTTTACAACTTCTTAGTGAACTTATAGCAATGCCGAAGTTACCTAAGATCAAGAAGGCTACTCAGCAACTAAGGCTAGCAAAATTGGCGAAGGCCAGGAGTGTGCTGAAAGAAAAACGCGAAAATTCGTTGTTATCAGCTCCCTCAATGTCTCATGTCACGCCGTCAGCATCATTGTCTCGTGTCACGCTTACGGTATTAATACCACTTTTAGGGGGAGGACCAGGATCCTTGATGCAGAAATCAACAATAAAAGTACAAATAAAGTAACTATATTAATGTTGTTTTGACTTTTATAAGATAAAAGCAAAAATTTACATAGCAAATCTTTGGGAGCTCATAACTCAAAAACATACTTATTCAACATGTTGGTAGCCATTACCCTGGTTATTTATTATCCAATTTTAGAGAGAAAGATATCATTAGAAAGAGGAATCAAAATCCCATAATTATAATTCCTTGAGAGCCTATTTTTTCTTTCTTTTTTTTTAACGATGTTTTGTAAAAAAAAAAAAAATAAATAAATAAATAAATAAATAAAAAAAATAAATAAAAATAAAATAAAATGATAAAAAAATAAAAAAATGATATTGTTATGATACAATAAAGTTTCAAACATACTTACCAGGCAGATATATACTTAGCTAAGACTCCGTCGTCCCCGACAGAAATTCAAATTTCGCGCCACTCGCTACAGGTAGGTCAGGTGATCTACCGCCCTGCCCTGGGTGGCAGGACTAGGAACCATTCCCGTTTTCTATCATATTTTCTCTCTTCCACCTGTCTCCTGCGGGGAGGCTGGGTGGGCCATTAATCGTATATATCTGCCAGGTAAGTATGTATGAAACTTAATTGTATCATAACAATATCATTTTCATAGAATCAACTTACCTGTCAGATATATACTTAGCTGATTGGCACCCTTTGGTGGAGGGTAAGAGACAGCTAACTACTGGAATAGACAGGTAAACAACATATGTTGTAGGTATATATAGACCTTGGTTCCAACCTGATAGGTGGTAGACTTCATGGCTGCTGCCCAGTAGTCTGCATCACCTCAAGAGCCTGTAGCGAGATATTTGATCTATGGCCAAGAGTTCTTGTGGGTCTGCCGATGGGGTCTTATCCGCTTACTCGGCAGAGCCTAAATGGCATTTGTCAATGGGTGCTAATCCACTTATATGACAACACACCTTATGAAGGAGCACACAACCGATCCCGATCACCTGATCCTAACCACCATGTTAGTATTAAAGATTGTTAAGTTATCCCCCAACTCTTCACAACAACCTGAACTCGAATAACACAGCACACACGCATACTGAACAATAGTGAACGGCCGCCTGTGCGACGTCTAACACTTTTGCCAGCAGAAAGTCTAGAACATATCTAATAGAAGGTATGCACAAAAATTAAGGATCGTTGCTAGCTCCCATACCCAGGATCGTATCCGCAGACACGAAAGGACCCAGAGAAAAACATTTCTCGTAGGTCATACGAACGTCTTTCAAGTAGTGAGATGCAAACAGAGTTGCACCTCCAATATGTCGCTTCAAAGATATTCTTTAGCGACATATTTCTGTGAAAAGAGACACACGTCACTACTGCTCTAACCTCATGAGCTCTCACTCTCAAGAGTCTAAACGAGTCATCAGTACAGGTCTTGTGCGCGTCTGTAATGACGTTCCTTACAAAGAAGGCTAAAGCATTCTTGGACATAGGTCTTGTAGGATCTTTAAACGAGCACCAAAGACCCTGTCTAGAACCTCCCATCTGTTTCTTCCTCTGTAGGTAGAATTTTAGCGCTCTTACAGGGCAAAGAGACCTTTCAGCTTCCCTACCGACAAGACTCGATAAGCCTTTAACTTCAAAGTTCTTGGGCCAGGGATTCGAAGGATTTTCGTTCTTTGCCAGAAACAGTGCTTTGAACGAACAGATGGCCGAGTCTCTTTTGAACCCCATTTTGTCCTCTAGTGCATGCAGCTCACTAACTCTTTTGGCTGTCGCTAGTGACAAAAGAAACAAACACTTTCTTGTTAAATCTCGAAACGAGGCCAGATGAGGAGGTTCAAACCTATCAGAGGACAGGAACTTCAGGACTACATCGAGGTTCCAGCTAGGAGGAGCTGGATCCTTAGACTTTGAAGTCTCAAAGGATCTTATAAGATCCTGTAGATCTTTATTATCTGCAAGCTCTAGGCCTCTATTTCTGAAGACGGCCGAAAGCATACTCCTGTATCCCTTTATGGTAGATACAGAAAGATGTGAGTCCTCTCTAAGCAAGAAATCAGCGATTTCGGTCACAGAGGTACTGGAGGAGGACAACTTCTTCGACTTACACCATCTTCTAAAAACCTCCCACTTAGATTGATAGACTCGTCTAGTGGAAGTTCTACGGGCTCTAGCGATTGCGCTTGCAGCCTTGCGAGAAAAACCTCTCGCTCTGACAAGTCTTTCGATAGTCGAAAAGCAGTCAGAGCGAGAGCGGGGAGGTTTTGATGATACCTCTTGAAGTGTGGTTGTCTGAGAAGATCCATCCTTCTTGGCAGGGATCTGGGGAAGTCTACTGTCCACTCCACTACCTCTGTGAACCAATCTTGTGCCGGCCAAAAGGGGGCTATCAGGGTCATTTTCGTCCCCTTTGAAGCCACAAACTTCTTCAGCACTTGCCCCAGAATCTTGAATGGGGGAAATGCGTAGACGTCTACATGGGACCAGTCTAGAAGGAAGAGCTCTGGGGTCTTCTACCACTGAGCAAAAGACTTCCAGTCTTTTGGAGAGGAATGTGGCAAACAGGTCCACATGAGGAGTCCCCCATAGAGACCAGAGAATCTGACAAACTTCTGAGTGGAGGGTCCATTCTCTGTGAAGGACCTGGCTCCTCCTGCTCAGCCTGTCTGCCCTCACGTTCCTTACTCCCTGAACAAACCTCGTCAGGAGGGAGATGTTCCTTTGGGAAGCCCAAAGTAGTAGATCTCTTGCGAGCTCGTACAGGAAAAACGAGTGTGTCCCTCCTTGCTTACGAATGTAGGCAAGGGCGGTGGTGTTGTCTGCGTTTACTTGGACTACACTGTTTGTCACTAAAGGTTCAAAGTTCTTTAGAGCCAGGTGTACGGCTAAAAGTTCTTTGCAATTTATGTGCCAGGACACCTCAACTGCACTCCAGGTGCCTGACACTTCTCTCGTTCCTAAGGTTGCTCCCCAACCTTTTTCCGACGCGTCGGAAAACAATACAAGGCTTGGGTTCCGAATCTCCAGGGAAATTCCCTTGTTCTCCTTTAATGGGGGCAACCACCATTCCAAGTGTTGTCTCATCTCCACTGGAATGGGAAAACTGTCCGAGAGAAGGCCTGTCTTCCAGTTCCACGATCTCTTGAGGAATAACTGAAGAGGACGAAGATGAAGTCTTCCTAGAGGAAAGAACTGTTTGAGCGAGGAAAGGGTCCCTAGAAGGCTCAACCATTCCCTCGCCGAAGTAAGTTCTTTCCCTAAGAAGAGAGAGACTTTCTCTAAGCCTCTCACGAGTCTTTCTTGAGAAGGAAATACTTGAAAACCCCCAGAATCCACCTGAATCCCCAGATAGACCAAGTTCTGGTTGGGGATCAGCTGCGACTTCTCGAGGTTTACGAGTAATCCCAATGATTTGATCAGGTTTAGGGTAAAGGCAAAGTCCTCCAAACACTGTCTCTCTGATCTGGCTCTGATGAGCCGATGAGCCAGTCGTCTAGATACAGAGAGATATTGACACCCTTCAGGTGAAGCCATCTCGCCACATTTTTCATCAGGCTTGTGAAGACCTGAGGAGCAGTGGACAGGCCAAAACACAAGGCCCTGAACTGGTAGATCCTTCCCCCGTCATGAAACGGAGGTACTTCTTCGACGAAGGATGAATCGGGACGTGAAAATAGGCATCTTGGAGATCCAGGGAAACCATCCAATCCCCTTGGCGAAGAGCCGCAAGGACTGACGCAGAGTTTCCATGGCGAACTTCTCTTTCTGAACAAATTTGTTCAGAGCACTGACGTCTAGAACTGGTCTCCAGCCCCCCCGAGGCCTTTGCCACCAGGAAAAGGCGATTGTAAAACCCCGGGGAGTTTTGATCCAGCACTAGTTCTATCGCTCTCTTGTCCCACATCTGATCCACCATTAGCCGAAGAGTATCTCTCAGAACAGGGTCCTTGTATTTGGCAGACAGTTCCCGCAGAGTTGAAGTCAGGGGAGGACTGTCCTGGAAGGGGGTGCAATATCCCTTTTTATCACAGACATCGACCAAGCGTCTGCATCAAAGAGTGCCCAGGCATCCACAAATCCCAGGAGCCTGGCACCTACTGGTATTTGGAGGTTCCTTACATCACTTTCCCCTTTTAAAGGGACAGAAGGAAGATCTACCTCTCCTCTTCAGGCGCTTTCCTTTTTGAGGGAGCTCTGGAGGGACGGCCTCCTCGAAAGGGCTGAAGAGACGTACTCGCCCCTTTCTTCTCTCCCACTACCACAGGCCTCTTCTTTCTGGAAGACTGAAGGAGAAGGTCCTGGGTCGCCTTCTCAGTTAGTGAACGGGAAATGTCCTTCACCAACTGAGAAGGGAACAAAAAGTCAGACATGGGTGCAAACATCAAGGCTGCTCTTTGTGAGTGAGAAACAGACTTGGTAAGAAAGGCGCTGAAAACAGCCCTCTTCTTCAAGAGTCCCGCTCCAAAGAGAGAGGAGATTTCCCCTGAGCCATCCTGTACCGCCTTGTCTATGCACAACAAGATACAGAGGAGAACTTCAGGATCGAGGCCCTCCGAGTCATGGGCCTTCTTGGCCATCACCCCAAGGGACCAATCCAGGAAATTGAATACTTCCAATACATGGAAGAATCCCTTGAGGAGATGATCAAGCTCAGAAAGACCCCAAGTCACACGAGCCGAGTTCAGGCCATGCCTTCTAGATGCGTCTACCAGACTAGAAAAGTCAGCTTCCACAGAAGCTGGGAGTGTGTGTCCCATATTCTCCCCTGTCTGGTACCAAATACCCCTTTTGCCTGTAAGTCTAGCAGGGGACATACAGAAGACAGTTCTGACCAGATCCTTCTTCGTCTTCATCCAGTTATCCAGAGACTGAAGAGCTCTCTTCATAGAGATAGTCGGTCTCATTTTCAGAAAAGACAAAGACTTTGGCATCTTGGAGCTTGAAAAGAGCGCGCGCGGAGAAGGAGGAGTGGCAGGAGTTAAGGAATCTCCATATTCCTGAAGAAGAAGAGCTGTCAAAACCTTGTAGTTTGAAAGTCCTTCTCTACCACAAGCCTCGTCTTCTGAATCCTCGTCAACAAAAGGATCAGAAGGAGAATCCGCCTTAAAGTCTGGGGGGTCTTTCCAAACATCTCTCTCTGCGGGAGACAAACTCCTAACCGGAGAGGGACTAATAGTATGTACAGAGCCCCTCTGTAACAAAGCTGGAGTCTCGCGCCTGGCAGACGCTTCGCTGAAATAAGGATCCTCGCGCTTGGCTGGTGCTTCACGCCTGGCTGACGTCTCGTGCCTGAAAGAAGTCTCACGCTCGGAAGGCATCTCACGCCTGGTTGACGCCTCATGTCTGGCTGGCGCCTCGCGCCTGGCAGGAGAAAGAAGACGAGACTTTGACAGGAAGTCTAACGTCCTTCTTACGAGGAGGATCTTTGGAAAGGACTCCGACCAACGAGGCTAACTGCTCTTGAACAGCTAAAAGGATCCTCTTGGAAGCCTCTCCAGCGTCCTCTTCAACAGGAGGAGAGGGAGACCTCAAAGGAGTTTGACCCGCTCTGTCGGAACAGGGAGATGTCAAAACCACCTTCGCCTTCTTGATCGAGGAGGGAGCTTCATCCGAGAAGCGCTCGGGGCTCGAGTCAAACAAAGGCTCTTTCCAGTGCCTTTTCAGGGGCCTGGAAAGGTCCGAATCCTTCCACCCTCGTTTAGGTGAAGGAGAACCCGACGACGAGAAACACTCTCGGAGGACGCTTTTCCTAAAGCGGTCCTGAGCAGTCTGTTGCGCTACAGAGCCTGCTGAAGGGACGCCTGACCGGTGGGGATTCTCCACAACCTCCGTAAGGGTTTCGACTTTCCTTCACCTCTGGGCTTGGGAGCTTGGAAGAGGTCTAGGCCTGGGAGCGTTGCAGACGGTCAGACGCCCCCTCCACAACACTGGGGGCACTCACTTCACTTAACACGTCACTTTCACTATCCTTACCTTTCAGGGCAGCCATTTTGGATTTCATCCTTTGAAGTGTAGCCTTCAGATCCGCGATCTCAGAAGCCGAATCTGAATGCAAAGAATGTGAGGGCCCTGATAAAGAGGGAGAATCAAATGCATGATTTACAGAAGAGTTAGAATCAGGAAAAGGCTCAATAGGCCTTGTACTACCCACACCCTTAGATGCAGCCCTTCTAATTCCATCCCTCTCTAACTTCTTCAAGTAAGAAGTTAGAGTCTTCCGAGGAATGTAAGAAGTTAGAGTCTTCCATTCCTCCGCACTCAACCTTTCACACTAATGACAGGTGTTAGTCAAAGAACATTCAAACCCTCTACATTTACGGCATACAGTGTGAGGATCAACCGAAGCCTTCGGTATCCTCACCTTGCAGCCTACATTCACACAAACTCTCACACTAACACTTGAATCAGACATTCTGTAGAAAAATCTAAAGCAAGTCCAAATCCAGTCCACAGTAGCGAATGCCAAAACAACGATCCAGGTACGTCACCAAAAAGTCAGATGAAAGAAGATCAATTGCCTTGAAAAACGAATTCTAGTCAGGAGGTAGTAACAACAATGTTGATACCACCGGCGACAGAGAAAATATGATAGAAAACGGGAATGGTTCCTAGTCCTGCCACCCAGGGCAGGCCGGTGGATCACCTGACCTACCTGTAGCGAGTGGTGCGAAATTTGAATTTCTGTCAGGGACGACGGAGTCTTAGCTAAGTATATATCTGACAGGTAAGTTGATTGTATGAAAATCAAAATTCTGTTCACACAGGATTATTCCGTGTATAAAGTAGTTTTTATGGTATGATTTTCAATAAAACTGATGTCATATTAGCGGAGAAATCGCTACCTAAATTTTTTGCTTTTAAATTATAATTTTTCATAATAAAAGTTTTTGCTCAAATGACTTGAAATTTTTGTATGATGAAGGTATTATATATATCTAAAACATATATGGAAATTATATATTTTGTATAATAATAATAATAAAAAAAAAATACACAACATAGCGGATGGTCCCCTTAACCTTGAAACGTAACCAGGCTGCTTTCACTATACAGGCAGTCCCTGGGTTACTAAAGGTCTCGGCTTACGACGTTCCAAGGTTACAACGCTTTTCAATTATATTCATCAGAAATTATTTCCAGGGTTACGACGCATGTTCTAGGGTTACGACGCTTGCTCCAGAGTTACGACGCCTACAAACACTGATCTGGCAGATGAAATATGACACCAAAAATGCAAAATAATCAATATTTGAGTTTTTTTTTATGAAAAATGCAATAAGAATGCAGTTTACATAGTTTTGAAGTAAGGTGTTCTTAGGGTTTATGACAATGTTCCGGCTTACGACGTGTCTCAAGAACGGAACCCCCGTCGTAACCCGGGGACTGCCTGTACTAGGCAATCGGGTGGAATTGAATGTAACAATTAAATTGGGAAAGTGGGACTAGGACTCAATTTATCTTCTTCATTCTTACAATTCTTATTACCCCTTTATCCCTTAATTCCTCTACGAGCCTTTCCTCAGAGTACGTCACAAGCTGGGGTGCATATATCATGCCCTTGGAGTAATACCAAAAAGCATGCACTGCACACCCCACTTTAATTCCTTCAAGGTGAGAGAATGAATTTAGCTTGTCACTTTCTTTTGCCGAGGCAGATTCCACTGTCAGCTTTCCTCGCCCCCTCAGAAGAAATCTTAGGCTCTAGGCCACAACACTTTCCGGGTCCTATTTCAAATACTAAATTTTTACCAAATTTCCCTTTACTCCATACTGGAGCATGGGGTTTCAGTGTAATTACAATGGAAGGTTTTTTGGAGTTTTCCTCTGGAAGGTTGTTAGGGGAGGTTCCAGCAGTCATTAACTGTGCCAATTCACTGCCATCAAAGGGTCCAGGGGTACTTGAATCTTTAGTTTTTAATTCTATAAAGAATTAAAAAAAAAATAAATAAATAAACCTGAAAACCTTAAAAACATATCAGCCTTTCATGGATTTTATTCTTCCACTAATGGCACAAGTGAGAACCGACTCCCAAATGTCTGCGTCCCTACCCTACCCCATAGGAGATGGCACAATATGATTAGAGTGGCCCAAGTGTAAGCCAAACCCGCTTGATAGGACAGAGTATTACCAGAATACAATCATCCCCACCCTATTCTTATTATGGGCAAACCGGACAGAATGCCGAGTCCTATCCGCAAAACTAGACTCCCCCTGGAATCCGTGGTCCAGCCCTGCAAATTAGTTCCGCCTGATATCACTCAGGTCCAAACATTATCGGGCAGTTGATGGTCCTGCCTCGGTTCCCACTATTTAGCTTCAGTTATAAAACTCAGTCCCAGCTATGATATCTTTTCTGTTTACCAGGTCCAATAAATTCAAGCAAAGGTGGAAAATTCCACATAATTTGAAATGCTAGTCTAAAAATAAATAAATAAATAAATAAATACATGAAGGAGAAGGATGTAGTAAGAAGGAAAAAATTGCAGAAAGAAGGAAAAGTTCCGACTAATTTAGTTGGATCAGCAGCTGGGCCCCAAGGACCAGTGAGAAAGCAACCCCACCAGGCATCACGGCCCAGCTGCTGATCCCTAAGCCCCCCACCCATGCCAAAGGGGTCAGCATCTAGGGAGACCTCACTAAGAAGGGTGCAGATTTCATATGGGACGAAAGACATCAATCGGCGTTCGATACAGTAAATTAAGAGAGAGATTGAGCACCTCCCCATTCTTAAAATTTCCAAATTTCAGTAAGGAATTCTTTATTGCAACTGATGCCTCAGATCTGAGGGAGAGAGAGAACAAGGTGCCAAAATTGGGAGGCGGTGGGAGAGGAGTTACAACAACACTCCTGCCTCGTCTGAAAGCGATCGCACACACTTGAAAGCATTCATACATGAAACTAAGTTAGAAATCTCTGAAGCTATTATATCTAACTCGGTGAGAACAGTAGATACTACAGACAGTGTAGACTTGAGAAACATTAATCGAGGCAGTAGTAAGTGATTTGCCGATAGCCGAAGAGGAAGCACGCAAAGAACAAACACAAGCATTATGAAGAAAAAGGAATATAATAGCATACAAGAATTTAGAATAACCAAAACATGAGAGATAAACAGTCGACCGAGTCAACATATCTAAACGTGTAAAACTCGCTACAGATACATTATCATCTCAATAAAATGTCTACACCTATATCATATATTATCAACCCTCTTACGCCGACTGGACGTATTTTACGTCGACTTACAAAAGTTTTTTTTTAAAATTCGCGGAAAAATACTTATAGGCCTACCAGCCTAAATCTTTTGAATCACACGCCTTGGGGGAAAGTGGGAGTTCACGGATCAAGGTGTTGTTTTGTTTACAATCGTTACGCAGGCGCGCAAGCGCGAATTTCTTTCTTGCCGCACTAAAAAGTATATGCGACACATCTCGGAAATTATTTCGTCACTTTGACATAATTTTGTACCATTGTAATTATGCCGTTACATGAAGTATTATATATGAAAATGTGCGCATTTTTATGTAGAATACAACAATAAAATACTCATGATTGTAGCTTCTATCAGATTTGAGATATTTTTATATAAATAACGATAATTGCTAAAATTTCAACCTTCAGTCAACTTTGACTCTACCGAAATGGTCGAAAAACGCAATTGTAAGCTAAAACTCTTATATTTTAGTAATATTCAATCATTTACCTTAATTTTGCAACTAATTGGAAGTCTCT
Organism: Macrobrachium nipponense; assembly: GCF_015104395.2. Classification (NCBI taxonomy): domain Eukaryota; kingdom Metazoa; phylum Arthropoda; class Malacostraca; order Decapoda; family Palaemonidae; genus Macrobrachium; species Macrobrachium nipponense. The sequence goes on along the minus strand of NC_087202.1, from coordinate 131,577,371 downwards.
AGCACAATATTTCAATTTATGGTGAATTTATGAAAAAATTTTCCTTACGTCCGCGCGGTAACTCTTCCGAAAAAAAATCACATGTGATTGTGGTAATGTTTGCACAATTTTAAAATTAGCCGTTATATCAAGTTTTATATATGGAAATGTGCGCAATTTCATGCACAATACAACTAAAAACAACCCATGGTTGGAGCTTTTATCAGTTTTGAGATATTTTCATATAAATAACGATAATTGCCAAAATTTCAACCTTCGGTCAACTTTGACTCTACCGAAATGGTAGAAAAACGCAATTGTAAGCCAAAACGCTTATATTCTAGTAATATTCAAGCACTTACCTTCATTTTGCAACAAATTGGAAGTCTCTAGCACAATATTTCAATTTATGGTGAATTTATGAAAAAAATAACATTTTTCTTACGTCCGCGCGGTAACTCTTCCGAAAAAAATCATACGTGCGATTGTGGTAATGTTTGCACCATTTTAAATTAGCCGTTACATAAAGTTTTATGCATGAAAATGTGCGCAATTTCATGTAGAATACAACAAAAAATAATTGAAGGTTGTAGCTTTTCTCATTTTTGAAATATTTGCATATAAATCACGATAAATAGAAAATAAACCACGTTCGGTCAACTTTGACTCTACCGAAATGGTCGAAAAACGCAATTGTAAGCTAAAACTCTTACAGTCTAGTAATATTCAGTCATTTATCTTCATCTTGAAACAAATTCGAAGTCTCTAGCACAATATTTAGATTTATGGTGAATTTAAAAAAAAAAAACTTTCCTTCCCTCCGCGCGTGGATTCTCCGCCACAAATCTCCGAAATGCGTATGTACCATTCTCGGAATATTTCATATTAGGCATTTCATCGAGTTTTATATATGAAAATGTGCGCAATTTCATGTAGAATAAAACTAAAAATATTTGAAGGTTGTAGCTTTTATTTCCGAAATAATTGCATATAAAAAATAAATATATAAAAAAATTGGACATTTGGTCAACTTTAACTCGTCATATATGGTCGAAAACCGCAGTTGTAAGCTAATACTCTTACAGTATAGTAATATTCAATCATTTGTCTTCATTTTGAAAGAAATTGGAAGTCTCTAGGACAATATTTAGATTTATGGTGAATTTTTGAAAAACATATTTGTTTACGTCCACGTGTTACGAATTCATGCATTATTTTGTGATAATATTTTCACTGTGTTACTTTTATCGTTTTACAATGTGTTATATACCAAAATGATCGCAATTTAGTGTACATTACAACGAAAAAATAAGTAACTTGTTACCTTTAACCGTTTTGCGCACAGCGCGATTTGAATACAATTATATATGAAATTTTGTTTTTGCGTCATCATATATCGCATTATTTATATATGATAATGATAATTTTTTTCATTTCTGATGGTTGCATACTAAACTTCAGCCAATGACAAAACAAGGAGCCAAAAATGAACTCTTACTCTTGAAAACTAAGCGAGCTGTGATTTTTTGAAAAAAATATTTTTTCCGCTTCCGCACTCACTCTGAAACACCTCCAGCACACGGGAGACAATTTTTTTTTTTTTACTGTTTCGGCGTAAGTGGGTTAAGCCTATGCATGCTAACACCTCCAACTAGGTGTTGAAGACGACAAAATGCGCCTACGGAGCGAGCATTAACACTTACCGAAACGGTCCTTATGTGAACTCTTTAACGGTCCTTTGGCGAACGCTTTAAACGAGATTCAGACCATGAAAAGGGCGAAGCAGGTATTGGAGGGCACAGAATCCCATAGTTCCGAGAACTGACCCGGTTCCCTGGCAGCGGACGTTTCCAACTGTCCCAGGGCAGTCCTAGGCTCGGGATACGTACAGACAAGGGCACCACACCTTACTTCTAACAGGGAACCCGAAAATGAGCGCACACTGGAGGGATTCGGAACGTTCCCGTCACGAACTAAGTTCAAATTGTATTAAACTAACAATAAGTTTAATGTTCTAGCTTCTCGTTACGCTTTTCCTGAACCGAATGGGGAGTAGAAGGTGGAGCTACAATGGAAGTCAATACTAGCCTACTAAAATGCCTAGTCTGAGTAGGGATAGCCTGACAGGTTTAAGCCATGATCTAACTAAGTGCTTTCGCAATCTATGAGTTCCAGTCTTCCTAAATCAGACATATTCAGGAATAAATTTCTCAGAACAATTCCTTACATTCTTCACATTAGTAGTTCCAAAATCATTCCCTGTACCCCTGCCAGTGCAAAGGAATGTTGATAAACTTCCAATTTCACCATCTTGGTTACACCAAAACGTTCCTACGAAGCCTGATGTTATTGGTTTTACTTCCAGTGGAAGAAATCGTAGGAAAATTAAATTACTACACAGGAAACAGGTGTAAAACAGCCAAACTTCATAGAATACCAACAATCGCCTAGCAGCAATGGCGGCAAGGAGAATTCTGACAAGAGCTAAAACATTCGAAACACACCTGGTGGAGAACAGGTAAACTAGACAGTGATCCTGGCAGCCATTCAATTTTTTTGTTTGAATGCTGACTCGCCTAATCGGCGGGGAGATATAGCCAAATTTAACACTAGGTAAGATTCATCTCAAATAAAATATACAGAATCCAAACATGATATTGTTATGATACAATAAAGTTTGTTCATACTTACCTGGCAGATATATATAATCAAAGTGCCCACCCACCTCCCCTCAGGAGACAGTGGCACTAGAAAAAATCTGACAGAAAATGGGAATGGTTCCTGACGCCCGCCTCCCAGCGGCGGGAATGGGTACTACCACCTGGCCGACCACGACCACTGCGTGTGCCGGGAGTTTAGAAATTCTGTCGGACTTCGGAGAATACAGCTATATATATATCTGCCAGGTAAGTATGAACAAACTTTATTGTATCATAATATCATTTTGTTCATGAACCTTACCTGCCAGATATATATATAGCTGAATCCCACCTTTGGAGGAAGGGGGAGACAGACTTGGATTTTGGGAAACAATTGCATTTACACGATTGATATCTTGGTTCCTTACCTGTTAGCATAGCTGACTTCGTGAGTACCGTCACCCAAGTCTGCTTCTGCTTTACTAGAGACTCCAGCAAGGTAGTGACCTGCGATGCTGTTGAGTTCTAGAGGATCTGTCAACTGGGGCGTGACCACAAAACAACTAGATCCTACATTATAGACCTCCAATTTTTTGGGTAATGCATTCCCAAAGGTGCCAGCAAGGACGTGACCTGTGTAGCTGGTGCGCTCTAATGAACTATCACGGGGAGCGTGACCACAATGTGACAGATCATATAGGTGTTGATTAGACACCGAATGCTGTTAATGCTTCACTGGAGGTGCCAGCAAGGACGTGACCTATGTAGCTGGTGCGCTCCAGATGATTTGTCAACGGGTACGTGACCACAATGTGACAAAAACATTTTACCCTACTGTGAGGGCGAAGCAAAAACATTACCACCTGACCTAGCCTATCTAGTTAAACTTCGTATAACCAAGGCTAATGGAGGGAAGTCCGCCTAAGGCGGCCGACCCAAGACCACAATAACCTAAACACCTAAATAAGCATAATAAACCAAAAAATAAAAAATAAAAAGAAATAAAATTAAAAAGTCCAAACTAACATATTATTTCCTAAATGATAGGAAGAGTGCTACTCTCTGTCCCCAATATAGTGTCTGCTGCGACATATGGGGCCAAAAGAGAAACAGTTCTCGTATGTAGTCCTCACCTCCCGAAGGTAGTGAGAGGCAAACACTGAATTACTACGCCAAAATGTGGCATTCAAGATGTCATTGAGTGCCATGTCCTTTTGGAAGGCTACTGACGTAGAAATAGCCCTCACTTCATGCGCATTCACCTTCAAGATTTTCATATCACTGTCTTGACAGGATGAATGAGCTTCCTTGATGGTGTCCCTCAAGAAAAAAGCCAAAGCATTCTTTGACATTGGTAAATTTGGCTCCTTACCGAACACCACAAGTTATCAGAAAGACCTCTACAATCCTTAGTCTTCTTTAGGTAAAATTTTAGAGCCCTGACAGGGCACAGAACTCTCTCTGGCTCGTGCCCAACGATTTCGGCCATCCCTTTAATTTCGAAGGTCCTAGGCCAAGGGTTGGACGGATTTTCATTTTTTGCCAGGAACGTTAGGCTCAAGGAACAGACAGCGTTATAACCTTTAAAGCCCACGTATTTGCTAATCGCTTGCACCTCGCTGACTCTCTCCGCCGTCGCCAGAGCAGTCAGGAAGATAGCTTTTCTAGTAACATCCTTCAGGGAAGCCGTATGCATAGGTTCGAATGGACTGGACATGAGGAACTTCAAAACTACATCCAAGTTCCAAGACGGCAACCTGGGTTGTTGAACCTTCGTTGTTTCAAAAGATCTCAAGAGATCGTGAAGGTCTCTGTTGTCCGCCAAGTCCAGGCCTCTGTGCCTAAAGACAACTGAAAGCACACTCCTATATCCCTTGATTGTAGAGACTGCAAGTTTTAGATCCCTTCTCAGATATAAAAGGAAGTCTGCAATCTGGCTCACAGAGGTCGGGGTGGAGGAAATACCGTTCTTCTTGCACCAACTCCTGAAGACTGCCCACTTCGATTGGTACACTGCATTGGATGAAGCTCTTCTTGCACTGGTGATAGCTTTCGCCACTGACCTAGAAAAGCCTCTCGCTCTGGCCAACTTTTGGATAGTCTGAATGCAGTCAGACTCAGAGCGGAGAGGTTTCTGTGGTACCTCTCGAAGGGGGGCTGTCTGAGTAGATCTGTCCTTACTGGAAGCATCCTTGGGAAGTCTACTACGAAGGCCATGACCTCTGTGAACCAGTCTCTCGCCGGCCAGAACGGGGCGATCAAAGTCATTCTCGTCCCTTCCGACGCCGCAAACTTTCTCATGACTTCCCCTAGGATCTTGAACGGGGGAAAGGCGTACAGGTCCATCCCCGTCCAGTCCCAGAGAAGTGGGTCTATCGCCACTGCCGCTGGGTCGAGTACTGTGGAGCAGTACAGTGGAAGCCTCTTCGTTCTGGACGTCGCAAAGATGTCCACTAGCGGACGTCCCCATAACCCCCACAGCTCTTGGCATACCTCCTGATGCAGAGTCCACTCGGTTGGCAGAAGTTGACCTCGTCTGCTGAGGAGATCTGCCCGGACGTTCTCTACTCCTGCTACGAACCTTGTAAGGATCGTGACGGCCAGTGCCCTTGCCCACAGCAAGATCTCCTTTGCCAGGGCAAAAAGGGATCGAGACTGTGTTCCTCCCTGTTTCTTCAAGTACGCCAGAGCTGTGTGTTCTGAGTTGACTTGGACTATTCGATGAGAGACTTTTTCTTGGAAAAAACTGGGGAGCTAAAAAAACATGGCTGCCATTTCCTTTAGGTTTATGTGCCAGGACACCTGTTCCCCTCTCCAGGTGCCTGACACTTCTTCCCCCCCTAATGTTGCTCCCCACCCCGTGGTGGACGCGTCGGAGAACAACACTAGGTCGGGGCTCTGAAGCTTGAGAGACATGCCCTCCGACAACTTCACTGGATCTAGCCACCATTTTAAGTGATGTTTTACCTCTCTTGAAATTTTTAAGCTCATATCCAGATTCTTGTTTTCTTTCCAATTTTCCTTGAGAAAAAATTGTAGCGGTCTGAGGTGCAGTCTCCCCAAGGAAACAAACTTCTCCAGCGAGGAAATGGTCCCCAGCAGGCTCATCCATTCCCTCACCGAGCACGAATCTTTCCTTAGGAAGGCTGACACTTTGTCTAAACATTGCTGCTGACGTCCCTGGGACGGAAAAGCTCGAAAAGCCACTGAATCCATCTGAATCCCCAGATACAGGATGGATTGGGTTGGAATCAGATGTGACTTTTCGAAATTCACCAGTAGTCCCAGGGACTTCACCAACGATAAGTTGTTTGAAGATCCTTTAGACACCGCGTTTGAGTAGAGGCGCGAATGAGCCAGTCGTCCAGGTACATAGAGACTGATATTTGCAAGATGAAGCTACCTCACCCCGTTCTTCATTAAAATCGTGAAGATCATAGGGGCCGTGCTCAATCCGAAGCAAAGCACCCTGAATTGATAAACTTCATCGACTGTGGATGGATGGGGACGTGGAAATACGCGTCTTGAAGGTCTAATGAAACCATCCAATCGTTTGGTCTTAAGGTCCCAAGAACTGACTGAGGTGTCTCCATCTTGAATTTCTGCTTCTGTACGAACCGATTCAGACTGCTCACATCTAAGACTGGTCGCCAACCTCCTGACTGTTTCGGCACCATGAATATCCTGTTGTAGAAGCCTGGGGATTCCAGGTCTACGACCTGTTCCACCGCTCTCTTTTTCTAACATCTGCTCGAGCAGATCGAAAAGGATTTGTTGCTTCTCCTGATGGTAAATAGGGGATAAATCCTTGGGTGTCGTGCACAGTGGGGGAGGTTTCAAGAAAGGAATCTTGTACCCCCGCTTGATGACGTTGAGCGACCAGCTGTCCGCCTTCCTTTCTATCCAAGCTTTTGAGAATAGTCGAAGCCTGGCTCCTACTGGTGGCTGAAGGATATCTGGTTCATTTCTTTCCTCTGATCTTAGCCGAGACTCTGCCTCTGGAACGTGTACTTCCTCGAGAAGATGTTCTCGAGGAAACTCCACCTCGAAAGGGCTTCTGCTTCTTGAAAGGTTGCGTCCGTGCAGACGTAGAAGAAACAACCGTACGTTTTGCTGACTGAGCTAGGAGGTCTTGGGTGGCCTTCTCTTGTAGACTGACAGCCAGATCTTTGACCATAGCCTGGGGAAAGAGATGGCTCGAAAGAGGCGCATACAACAATTCTGCCTTTTGAGAGATAGAGACCGCCTTTGCTGTAAAACCACAATAGGCCGCTCTCTTCTTCAAAATCGAAGTGCAGAAGTGCGAGGCCAACTCCTCCGAACCATCCCTGACGGCCTTGTCCATGCATGCAAGCACGCTGGACAGCTCCTCGAGGCTAAGCGAATCAGGACTACGCGACCGGTTATCCAAGACCCCTAAACACCAATCCAAAAAGTTGAAAACTTCTATCGTACGGAAGAGTCCCTTCATATGATGGTCCATCTCAGAAAGGGTCCAGGGCACTTTCGTCGTCGACAAAAGGGATCTCTTCGGTGCATCTACCAAGGTAGCGAAGTCACCTTGGGACGAAGAGGGGGCTCTAAAACCTATCTCCTCCCCTGTCTCATACCAAAGACCTGCCTTGCCTGTCAAGTCTTGAAGGGGGTAGGGCGAAAGCGTTCTTGTTTCGGGCTTTTCTTGACTCCATCCAATTCTGCATTTTCTTAAAAGCCCTTTTTGTTGATAATGAAGTAGCCATCTTCAACAATCCTGGATCTGAAGATACTGTTGATGATTGTTCTTCAGTTAATTCCTCCGACAAGTTTCCTTCTCGAGATTCATTACTATCCTCCGAATCTCGGCGAATGTCTGAAGAAACATTACGTCGTGCGTCCAGCTGCGCACCATGCCTGGCGTCAAGCCGAGCATCCAGCCGAGCGCCCCGCCCAGCGTCGAGCTGAGCGTCAGGCCTGGCGTCAAGTCTCGCTGCCGCCTTAACGTCGTGCTCTGCAGACCTTCGTGCACGAAATCTCGAAGGCGAGGTAACAGGAGAAAGAGCGAGGCGATGAGGAGGAGAAGGAGACTGCCTGGATCTCTTGACTGGCAGCTTATCATCCTTCCTCCTGTGACGTGAATTATCCTCTTTCTCTGCAACCAATAAGGCAATTTGATGTTGCAAATTCTCAATCTTCTTCGATTTAGGGCTGATCCTGTGAGAAGACGAGGGGCGAGGGGAAGCCCTCCTCCTCCTCACATGGACCGCCACAGGTATATCCTTAGCGCAACCAGGGCGCTCAAAAGCATTGTCGTCAAAAGACATCCTCAACGGCGACGATCGCAACACAGAAGAAGAGAAAGGACGTGAAGCGTCCTTCTCCCTAAGACCAAAGGTGCCGACCGCCTGTGCAACATCTTGCACCTTTGCTCTCTTTTGCGGTGGAGCGTCCTCGAATAGTTCTGGAGACGACCGCAAAACAGAAGGGGCTAACGGATGTGCAGCGTCCTCCTCTGAGGAATCAAAGGTGGGGGCCGCCTGTGCAGCATCTAGCGTCTTCGTCCTCTTCAAAGGGCGCGATCGCTTCCGAAAGCTCCAACCGCTGCGCGGGGAAGACGATTCTGATGACGAAAAACTCTCTTTCAAGATCCGTTTACGAACTTTGGAAGCCTGGGAAGCGGCCCCAGGTCTTGCCGAAGGAACGTCAGATCGGTTGTCCGACCCCCCTTCCGCAACACTCGGAGCATTATCACTACACACCACTGCACTATTAACACCTTCTAATGCTTGCACTTTTGATTCCAGGCTTCGCAAAGATTCAAGAATCATCGATAGGGTATTACCCTCCACAGACACTAATGTAGGGCCCGAAGGCATCACAGGTTTAGGAGGGATAAATTCCACTGGATGTGTAACTGGCGTTACACTCCTCCTTACCCTATCTCTTTCTATTTTACACATATGATTCATACGCCTTCCACATGTTTCCGACAATTCGCGCACACTGTATGAGGGTCTACCGAAGATTTCGGTAGCCTCACCTTGCATTCTTCCACACAACATACTCTGGCGCTAGTCGAACTAGATCCAGACATCTCAAGTTTTAGGAAAAACAAGCCAAATTCAAAAACCAATCCACAATTAGCGTATGCCTAACCACCGATCCAAATCAAAAACCAAAAAATCAATCGGGATACTCAATCCAATGACGGAGGTGCAGAAAACACTTGTTGGCTGACCCGGCGACAGAAAATATCTGACAGAAAATGGGAATGATTCCTGACACCCGCCTACCAGCGGCGGGAATGGGTACTACCACCTGGCCGACCACTGCGTGTGCCGGGAGTTTTGAAAATCTGTCGGACTTCGGAGAATACAGCTATATATATATCTGGCAGGTAAGGTTCATGAACAAAACAGTATTTCAACACCAATGACAAACATTAGATAAGAAATAAATTATATAAATCCAAAAACATATTTCAACACCAGTGACAAACACAAATACATCACAACTAACAAAAACTTACCTAATCCCCGTGCTGCTACAGCTGTTGCAACAAGGACATCAAATTTACCATTTCTAAAGGTTTTAAGAGCCTCTTCCCTTTGCTGTTGGTGGCGATCACCGTGAATAGTTGTTGCTGATATTTGGTTATTACATAAAAAAGCGCCAATGAAATCTGCCATTTTCTTGGTTTCCACAAACACCAGTATTTTCATACCATCTATATAAAGAAAAAATACAACACTATATAGGAACACATTAGTTATAAATATTACATACCAATTAAAAATTAAGACAGGATAAATAAACTTCTGATATAATTTCAAGTACTGAAATATTTTTTACAACATTTAATCCACATGAGCCACTGAAACAAAAGCATATATGAAAATGAACAAGCCATGAATCATTTCCTGTTTCTTAACAGCCTACTCTACTGAAAGTCTACTTCAGTGTTAATTGGCATGAACTGAAGGATGATTATTATTAATAAAATAATATAACTGAGTTGAATAATAGCTCTCATAGGGCTGGGTCGAAAGATTACAACAAAATGGAGTACAAGGTCTAGATGTTTATTATTATTTCTAGATGTTTACTATTATTATTATTATTAAAATAGTTTAACCAGACACTGAGCTGACTCTATGCTCTAATAAGACTAACCCAAAGCATAAGAATGAGATAGTACCAGGTCTAGGCCAGAGGCCAAGCACTGGGACCAAGATAGGTCATTCAGCATGGTGATGAATAAATGAAAATGAAATTAAAAATGGCACGAGGGCATAAGCTCTCACACTGCAACATGACACACTTTAAATACATTTTCCCATATTTCCATACATACTAAAAAAATTATTAAAATTCAGAATAGTTAAAATTTTTAAAATTGAATTTCTTTTTTAAATTCATTAAATGCCCTAAGGGCTATTGTATTTTCATTATTTACTTACTTTTATATTTTAGCAATTAAATTTCAGTTTATGAATATTAAAACTTGAATAATTGAAAATGTAGAAGATTGACAAAATCTCTTCATTGATTTATTTCCAAAAGTTGATAATTGCTGTTGGTTATACATACTTTGGACATTCACACAATACAAGTTTGACTGTTATCACTTTGCAGTTTGGGTATTACGGAGAAGGACCATGTTGATTGTTCATTATGTATCCACGTCAAACGAGTATGTCCGATTTGAACACTTGTCAGAATTACTTGTGTATGACATTAAGGGTAAAAAGCCAGGCACTGGGCCAAGAAGGCCATTACACCATAATGAAAAGTAAATAAATTATATAATGGTAAATGAATTAGTAAAAGAAATTATCAATAAATGAAATAAAAGCAATGTGACCAATGAATAAAATAGGATATGAACTTTAATAAATGACAAATATATATAATTGTAACAAATCTAATGTCATTAAAAATCTGAGATATAGTATATACTTACCAAAAATTAAATTTTATTAAAAATTTGTATATGTACGCTATAAAAAAAATAAAAGGAGAAACCTATTTCATCTCCCAAAATATCTTTATCTCTGGTTAAAATATCCGAGGCAAACTCTCAGAATGTGCTCCACTGTTAGTATTTTGTCATAGCACAGTAAACACCCTCAAGAGGGCTGCTTCCACCTAAAACTGAGGGTTTAAATGAGCGTGCCCAATCCTTATTATTGGCAAAAAGAGAAGTCCACTTTTCTTGCCATTTACTTTAATCAAGATGTAATAGGACCTTTTAGGTTTGTATAATGAACTTTACTGAAAGTGGTTTCTGATAAAATACTAGCAACTTTCACTTCCCATCTGTCATCTCACTTCCTTGAATCCCCATGTAAGAAGGAACCCTACAAAATGATACTTAACATTTATGGAGACAATATATACAAAAAAGCCACTCCTAAACATTTTGCTTTAATGGATGAAAGCTATTGTGTACAGCATCCAGTTCCTTTAGCTTGATTTTGTAAGCTGAGAAAAAAAAAACCTGACAGCCATAGTCTAGCTTGGATCGACACAGTGTCATATAGCCTCAGAAAATTTCTTATCAGCCCCCAAACTAAATCCAGATATAACCTTTAATGATTCAAAGATTAACATTAATATTTAGGGCTCTAATTTTGCTGGCCCATGTTAATTTATGGTCAATAGTCATCCCCAGAAATTTTACTTCAAATGCCGGTACCTAGAAAAATCTTACTGGACTGTCTTGGAAGAGAATTTGAAACAATTCTCATCAGACCACTTATAAACACAGCATTAACAGACCTTTGCAAATGTTTACATACTGACAAGGTGCAGTACATTGCAAGGTCAACAAAAAATGAACATTAAACAGTAGGCAAGATCTTTTCAACCATACTATTTATTGCCAGTGAAAAGTGTTACACTTACAACACTTCCTTGGGGAACTCCTTCCTCCTAAACAAAAGGTTGGGAGAGTGAGTTGTAGTAGGTATGTTTTCGTAGAAAGTTTAATGGATTTGTAAATGGGTTTGCTGGAAAAAATATATAATAAAAATATATATTTTTGTTTAATGTTTTTTTTTTTAAGTTTGTTTTTCTTTTTCATTATAGGTTTGGAAAACTTTGGCATTGATTATTAAGAAGACAGTTTTACACTCCTCCCTTGTCTGCATGGTTCTTGCCCTTCCATGGATTTAGCATAAACAATTTGAAAATGACGATGGTGTAAACCAGTGACTAGTGCGCAAGTGTAGTAAGGATAATTGTTGTATCAATTTTTAGAGGCGTGATAAATGCTGGATATTATTTTCAATTTTGAGAAGGGTTAACATATGTTGTAAATGACGTGATTTACATTAATATGAACTGAAGTTCCTGGTATCAAAGTGCAATATATGTTTTAATGTTTGTTTGTTGTGATACACAAGTTTTTTTTTCTTTTTTACACAAGACCCTAATGTAGTATGTAAAGGGCAAAATATACATATGTTTTAATTTGTTTTTGTGTCATAAGAACATTGATCAAATTAGGAAGGCTGCACATTAATTGGGACATTTTTCACAACAGATATGTAGTACAAGTAAAGGGTGTTATTTGGTATTTTGGATTGGAAGACGTAAGTTCTTTTGAGGAACAAAGCTCATTGCTGGTGTAAAAATTGATTTTGTAGACTAAGTAGCTAAAAAAAAAATTGATGTGTTCTTGAGCAATTGTGTGTGGTGTGACAGTGGTATACTTTCCTTGGAAACTCCTTATTTTCAAAGAAATTAAGTTTTTCATTGTATTTCATGTTATACTTAATTAGCTATGATTTTTTGTTAGCTGATTTTGCTAACCTTGTTGTGTACTGTCGGCCAAAAAACTGGTGGCAGAGTTTCATAATTTTTCGTTCACCTGCCTGACGCACGATTCGTGCCTTATTTATCGATTTTATTCAAAGATGGAAGAAATCATATGTAATGACGTTAAAAACAGTCACCGATATCTTTAGAACATTATGTTATGTTATTGTCTAAAACTATTTTCCATTTAGCAAAATTGAGTGAACGAAACGAAGTGATAAAAAACGTCATATCACAACCATAGATATACATTACCAAATAGATAGGAGACACCTATCACTAGTAGTATCGCATAAACATAGTCATTAAATTATCATTTCAATATTAAGCTGAAGGTAGTTGAACTATTCCATTTGTTAAATTTTACAGAAAACAAAAAAACATATCCTACCAGTGTGAACCAGGCAACCTCACTCTATTGCTTTAGATGTTATGTGCACGGGAATCTAATGTCAATGTGTCATTTTATCGGTCTAAGAAACATCCCTCTATGAGCGAGAGACAATTATTGCACTACATTCGGTGCAAGTTCCTGTTGGAGAGATATCAAGAAAGCTTAATAAACCGGAGAGAATCATACATAGATGAATCGAATTGTTTAAGGAACGGCAAAATTTAGAACATGGGCCTAGAGGTGGAACACCTCAAAGCACCAAATGAGAGCAAGTCAATACAGTAGTGTAAATGTTGCTGGGCAACATTCATTTGTGATATTTTGAATTCTAGTGACTCGTCACGACATTGCTGAGCCAGGAATCATGACTAGCTTTACGCTTATGACTGGTATCTGATGAATACTTTAGATGGAGAGGAAGAGATTTTTAAATCTACACTTGAAATCTTTGATAGGTGTCTAATGAATAAGTCTAATGAATAAGCAAAATAATCTTTGATGGATGAGAGATTCAGTTAGGCTTACTCTTTTTTTTGTTTTGTTTTTTATCGGGGCCAGTGAATACCACGGATAGGGAGGGAAACAGTTTCAAAGATGCATGCATTTTTTTTCTTCAAAACCTAAAGAATAAATTTTATTGGGAGATACTTTATTAACTTCGGCCTAATCCCTCCATCACTCCTATACGCCACCTCCGCTCTCTTCTACATCTCAGGCGACTCGATCCGACTTCTCATACAAACTCCATTGCATGAAAGCATCAGTAATGATAACGGTTATTCTAAAAACTCCCCTCCCACGACACGGAACGCCTTAAAATGCATGTTTATAAAATATTTTCTGTTCAAAGTTCAAAGAAACTTTATCTTTTATTCCCCAAAATATGTGCATACACACTTGTTACACCCTGTAGCCATCAAAGAGCAACCCTTGATTAAAGCAAAAAATCTGAAATAGATTTAAACGAGAACGTCACCTTTCATATTTCTTATCCTTTCAGCTACTTATAATATGCTTATGGTAGTAGGTCTAGATATACATGTGAAACTAATTTGAATTAATTTCTATTTAGAAGAAATGAATAGCTACAGAAAGATCAACCTAAGAAAGCTTTAATGAAAGTAAGCCTTTCTTAATGTATTCGTCAGTTTTGACTCCCACAGCTTTCCAATGTGTCCAAATGAAACAGGATGATATGCAGGGAATTCGATTAAAAATAAGACTGAATTATATTAGTTTGATTTTTTTATGATTGCCTTTTGACTTTGAATAGCTAGGTCTGAGTTAATTATGTTAAGCAATTATGAAAAGGATAAGGTGAACAGGGCTAATAAAACAAGAATAATGGGAATAACCAAACAGCAGATATTATAATATAATATATATATATATATATATATATATATATATAGTATATATATATATCTATATATATATATATATATATGTATATATACACTGTATATATTCACGGTAGTACCTCAAGATACGAAATTAATCTGTTCCGAGGCGCCCTTCGTATCATGAGGTTTTAGTATCTTGGACCACATTTTACATGTAAATGGCTAATACGTTCCAAACCCTCCAAAAACACCCAAACACCCCAGTAAATTATATTTCCAGGCCTAAAAAACATGTTCTAGGGTTACGACGCCGATCCGACGGAAGAAATATGACTCCAAAAAGGCAAAATACTGTACATACTTGAGTAATATTCAACTGCATGTAATGTTCAACCCATTTTTACTGCATATATTAGGACTTTAGCATATGTCCCTTAGCAATAAGCCTAACATGTTAGCGGTTGCTACTGTAGCCTAGTCTATGATTCCGACATCTAAACCTAAGAGCTAAAAGCTTAGAATATGCCAATAAAATGTGTAAATAATCAGTATGTACTCATTTCAAATAATTATTAATTAATCATTAACTATAATACACAAACAAAACAAAAAAAAACCTTCCAATCGATTGTTTACATTCAGCTCTTACCCGTCTTACGAGTACCGAACGAACGCCAAGCAATCATTTTTCCTAGCACACAGTAAGCCATAAATTTTTATTAGTATATCTCTTCAACTAATGAAACTACCAAACAGTATAATAACCATTCATTTCTATTCTTTATTCTATCTTTACCTAATGGAGAGACAGAGTTACTGACGCTATGTAAACATACGTATACGTAACGTAATATTAAAACAGAAGAAGAATTCTAAAAAATAAGTATTTGTTGGCAGTCTGATTTATTTTATATTTTATGATATCTAATTTACAATTTTTTTCATTAAATGTATTGCATGTACTCATTTCAAATAATTATTAAGTAACCATCAACTATAAAAAAGCTTCCAAACTTCTGTTTACATCCAGCACTTACGAGTATCGAACAATCGCCAATCATTTACACAGTAAGCCATAAATTTTCATTATCTCTCTTCAACTACTGAAACTACCAAACAGTATAATAACCATTCATTTCTATTCTTTATTCTATCTTTACCTAATTTTTTTTTTTTTTTATTTTTTTTTTTTAAATGTATTGCATGAAAAAGTTTTTCAATTTACAGCATCCTTTTACCAATAGAATACTTGAAGCACAAGGGGTAGACGCTGACCAATAGGAGAGCAGGACCTTATGGGGTGACAAGCATCAGGAACCAATGGAAGAGCGGGAGGATGGTGGCGAGTTTACTCAGTTGGCGGCGCATGAGTTTTAAAATGGTTCTCGGTGGTCCGGGCGAATCTCGGGACTTTACAGCTACAACCTTTCGTATCTTGAAAACTTTTCATATGTAGAGCTGTAAAATTTTTTGTGTTTGCTTTCATATCTCGAGTTTTTCGTAAGTTGAGCCTTTCATATGTTGAGGTACCACTGTACGTATGTGATATATATATATATATATATATATATATATATATATATATATATATATATATATATATATGTATATGTATTGTTGATTTAAATATTCATTTATATTACGTATCCAAGAGAGTATACTGCTGAAAATAGACCTAGGCTAATCATGTGTGAAAATCTGAAGTCCAATTTAAGCCCACTAAATGTGTAGTGCAAATTATTTTATTGATAAAAGGACAAAATTAGTTTAATTTAAGTTTTCAAAGAATGTTAACGCCTTGATGTATTGTTTATCGGCTGTAGGAGACGAAATGACAACAACCAAGTGCAGTACGATACGTTGAGTCAAGACTCGAGCGGCAGCAAAGCCAACTTCAAAATGCTTCAGTATGCTGTCACGAAGCTAGAGTTGAGAATAAAATTAGAAATCGTGGACCCATCGGTATATATTTTCCTTACTTTGTAAAATAATTATCTTTAATACATTGAATAAGTCTACTCTATTCTAATGTGATTTATTTCAAGTATAGCACCTTTGAAAGGAAGTGTTATTTATTGTTAAGTAAATAATCTGGCACTTGCATATGGCAATATTTCCATAACGAACAATGAATTAATAAACTACACCAATTCTTCGTTGGCCGGCTGTACAGAGACCAAAACTCCATCGTTTGGTAAAAGTAGTAAGTTTAGAATAAATAAATGTTTAGGAAAACTTGTCTGAATTACCTTTTGTATTTTCACTTGAAATCATCTGGCCGTTATATCTTACCATTGCTCATTGATATATACTATATCTAGCTACAACAGCGCTTCCCACACTAACCTTAAAAATTCTTTCCATTAACACTTACAAGCCAAGCAAAGAAAAAGCAGCAGCAGCACCCCAGATTGGGGAAACTTTGAGGTCAAATTAATTCAACACTTAATGGACAGATACCCTCATATAAATAGCAATACCAGGTTTTGGGTGGTAGATGGATTCACTCATGGTGAGGGTCAATACTGAGCACCATGAATTAGAAGGAATTAGGCAGGAAAGAGGTTCCAATATTTTTATAGCCAATAAATTCACTTATGGCAACTTTCAGACTAGCCAACATCAAGGAAGCAGGCATCTTGTGAGTTAGTTGTGATCTCGACTTCAAGGGAGCAAATAGTACTGCCATTCTGTCTCACATACGTCTTTTCATGAATTTGCTCATAAATGTACCTATGGGTTGCTGTTGGCATTAGGTTCTTATCTTTTATGATAGTATATCAGTTATAATTGTAATTTTGCAAAGTGTGTTCAAAGAAAGATACGAAATGTATAATCCCAAACAGTTCTGCATCTTCGATCTCAGTAAATTTATGTAAATATTTTACAAATACACTTAGAATTTTATACTAATTTTAGTTATGTATATTTATGTTGTATGAGCTGTAATTATAATTTTACAGAAAATTATTAGAGAAAACATGTATAACTTGGTAAAACATGATTGTCTTGTAAAAGTGTCTAAGAAGCGGTTGTAAATAGTCCATTTTCAACTTCTCGTAGAGGACAGGGGAAAACTATTTTAGCATTTTTTCTTACACCGTATGCATTTGCTTGCATACTTTCATCTTTCCATTGATGTGTTCTTTCTTAAATCGGCTGACCTCAATGTTTCCCTGGCCTGGGGTGCTGCACATTGATTTTTTAGCCCGGCTCTTGAGGGTTAAGGGAAGGGAAAAACAAAAAAACAAACAAACAATGGAAAGAGGAAGATATGCAAAGGCACAAGGCATAAGATAAAAAGTCCAACAAAATTTTTCCTACCTTCCATGAGAAATTGAAATAGACATTTAAAACCTCTTGTCCGGTCTCTTTAACGAGACAATCATAAATTCTGTCAAGTTATCCATGTTTTTTCTATTTATTTTGTAAAATTATAATTACAGCTCACAAAATATATCAAGGCAAGTAAGAACAAAAAACAGTAAAAAATTTCAAGTACAGGTGCCTCAGGATACGAAATTAATCCATTCCAAAGCAGCCTTCGTAACCTGATTTTTTCGTATCTTGAACCACATTTTACAGGTAAATTGCCCAATTCGTTCCAAGCCCTACAAAAACAACCCAGTAAATTTTATAATAAAGCTAAACTGACCAATAAACAATGAAATACAACAATTTGGACCATTCAATACCTAACTTAACCTATATATACTACTATATATACCTATAAATAAAGTGTATTAGTGTACACGGTACAAGAAATATCGTACGTACTTACATATGTAGTAAAATGTGGAACCTTACCTTTCGAGTGAGGCGATCTCCGAAAGTGGCGACAGAAGAGGAGGACAATTGGCAGAAAACATTAACACTTAACTTTACGAAATACATTAAAAAAACGGCAGAAAACATCAATACTAAACTTTACGAAACACATTACCAAATGGCAGAAAACATTAACACTTAACTTTACAAAAAACTTCAAAAAAATTTTTTTGTCTTGATTTGAATTTTTTTTTTTTTTTTTTTTACTTTTTTATACTATACGTTTTTACCAAAATTTCAATTTCTTCACCACTTTCAATTTTGTTTTTTCACATCTATTGGATCTTCCTGTTTGCTTACTCTTACTAAAGGCCTCTTTAAAAAATAACTTTCCAAGGAAGATTGCTTCTGCCTACTTTTCACAATGTTCCTGAAATGACTCGGGCAAATGTCATCGAACTGCGCAAGCGTACGACCTGTGTAAGCCTTTTCTACAAATGATTGCACTTTATGTCATAGGGTCCTTCTCCTCCTCCTCGCCACTGCCAGAGAACTCTTCTTCAACGACATTATGTTGCATGGCCTCCAACTCCTTCAGGTCATCCGTCGTAAGCTCCTCTTGGTGCTCAGAAGGTCATTGTACCAGCCCATGGATGCACAAAGCAACGATCTCGTCAAGATCTGGTTGCGAAACAGTTTCAGGATCATCAACAGTTTCTGAATCTGCATCAGCTTCGCCCCCGTTGAATCCCTTGCAGTCTCGGGCGGATACGGCATCAGGCCAGAGTTTCCTCCATGAAGAATTCAAGGTTCACCTCAAAACCTCCTGCCAAGCTTGATCGACAAGTCAGATGCATATCACAACATCGAAACGCTCCTTCCAAAATTCACGCAAGGTGAGGTTTGTGGTATTGGTGATGTCGAAACATCTCTTGAAAAGATTTCGTATACAGCATCTTGAAGTTCGATATCACTTGCTGGTCCATGGGCTAGAGGAGAGGGGTGGTGTTACGCAGAAGATAAAGAACCTTGATGAAAGAATACTCCGCTAGAATACCTTCCTCAAGGCCAGGAGGGTGAGCAAGGGCATCATCCAACAACAGCAGACATTTCAAAGGGAGGCGCTTCTCTTTCAAGAATTTCTTCACTGTTGGGCCGAAACACAGATTTACCTACTCAGTGAACAAGTCTCGTTATCCAGGCTTTCGCATTAGCCCTCCACATCACTGGAAGCTT
The DNA here is from genome assembly GCF_015104395.2 of Macrobrachium nipponense. Classification (NCBI taxonomy): domain Eukaryota; kingdom Metazoa; phylum Arthropoda; class Malacostraca; order Decapoda; family Palaemonidae; genus Macrobrachium; species Macrobrachium nipponense. The sequence goes on along the minus strand of NC_087202.1, from coordinate 131,558,214 downwards.
CTCCTTTGAGCACTTTGTGGGCCTTGAAGGCTTGAGGAGTCTCCCAATGATAGACATATTTGGGCTTGACTTTACAATCCCCACTGGCGTTGGAAAAAAAAAAAAAAAAAAACACCACGTACCTTACTCGGAATGACTAAATAAGAATTGTTGGAGAATTCTGGCAAGTCTATTCTTCTTTTGTATTCCTCGGCGTTGGGCACTGGCTTTTCTGTTTGAGTCGCGATATCTCAAGTATTTATTTCCATCTGAACCGCGACCTCCTGTGCAGTTTGCGATTCACATTAATCTGGACACAGTTTCGTCGGCGTTGACTCCACTTGAGATAATGGATATGCCCATTTAACCCTTTAACGCCAAAGGGGTATAATAAAAATCATCTCTCGTATGCCAGGGGATCTCGGAGTGAGCGCCGAAGCGGAAAAAATATTTTTTTCAAAAAATCACAGCGCGCTTAGTTTTCAAGATTAAGAGTTCAATTTTGGCTCCATTTTTGTCATTGCCTGAAGTTTAGTATGCAACTATCAGAAATGAAAAAAAATATAATTATCATATATAAATAATGTGATATATGATAGCACGAAAACAAAATTTCATCTACAATTTTATTCAAATCGCGCTGTGAGCAAAACAGGTTAAAGCTAACGAGTTAATTTTTTTGTTGTATTGTACACTAAATTGAGATCATTTTGGTATATAACACATTGTAAAACGATCAAAGCAACACAGAAAATATTATAACAAAATGATGCATGAATCCGTAACATGTGGATGTAATTCCCCCCCCCCCACCCCCCCCCCACCCCCCCCCCCCAAAAATTCGCCATAAATTGAAATATTGTTCTAGAGACTTTGAATTTGTTTCAAAATTAAGATGATTGAATATTACTATACTGTAAGAGTTTTAGCTTACAATTGCAGTTTTCAACCATTTCAGACGAGTTAAAGTTGACCGAATGTCGACTTTTTTTATATTTTGTTTTATATGCAAATATTTCAAAAATGAGAGAAGCTACAACCTTCAATTATTTTTTGTGTATTCTACATGAAATTGCGCACATTTTCATATATAAATCTCTATGAAACGCCTAATATGAAATGGAGCAAATATTACGAAAATGCGACGTACGCATTTCGGAGATTTGCGGCGGAGAATCCGCAAGCGGAGGGAAGGACAGTTTTTAATTAAAAAATCACCACAAATCTAAATATTGTGCTAGAGACTTTGAATTTGTTTCAAAATGAATATAAATGACTGAATATTACTAGACTTAGAGTTTTAGCTTACAATTGTGTTTTTCGACAATTTCGTGTTTTTTTTTCTATTTACCATGATTTTTGTGCAAATATTTCAAAAATGAGAAAAGCTACAACCTTCAATTATTTTTCTTTGTATTCTACATGAAATGCGCACATTTTCATATATAAAACTTTATATAACGGCTAATTTAAAATGGTGCAAACATTACGACAAACAAAAAAATTTATGATTTTTTTCCGGAAGAGTTACCGTGAGATGTAAGGAAAAAAATTTTTTTTTTCTCAAATTCACCATAAATCAAAATATTGTGCTAGAGACTTCCAATTTGTTGCAAAATAAAGGTAAATGATTGAATATTACTAGAATGTAAGTGTTTTAGCTTAAAATTCTGTTTTTCGACCTTTTCGGTCGAGTCAAAGTTGACCGGTGGTTGAAATGTTGGCACTATGAGTTGTTTTTAGTTGTATTCTACATGAAATTGCGCATATTTTCATATATAAAACTCCATGTAATGGCTAATATAAAATGGTGCAAAAATTATGTCAAAGTGACGAAATAATTTCTGAGATGTGTCGCTGATGTTTTCTAGTGTGAGAAGAAAGAAATTCGCGCTTGCGCGCCTGGGTAACGATTGTAAACAAAACAACGCCTTGATCCGTGAGCTCCCAGCATCCCCCAAGGCGCGTGATTCAAAAGTTTTTGCCTGGTAGGCATATAAGTATTTATCCACAAATTTAAAAAAAAACTTTTATATCGACGTACCATATGTCCAATCGGCACCAAACAGACAATTTATGTAGACGATAATACGTCCAATCGGCGTTTAAGGGTTAATAAGCTCCAGAAAAGCTTTGAATGGACATGCTGCATTATCAACATACCTTTTCGTTATGCAATACATAGTAAAGTACGAGTTGTACAGGTTTTTAACGGTACCACTTTAATGTAAAACATTCAGTTTAAGTACTCGCCATGTTGACTCGATAGTGTTCGTGTGGATGCTTCTATCGTTTGGGTCAACGAAATGTAATGTATGGTTAATATTGTAATGCTCTTTAAAAAATGCTGGCTCAATGTGTGTGATATGCTTTCCAGCAATCTGAAATCACTATGGAATCTTGGGTGGATATTTTCAATTAAAATTGGAAGTAAAGTTTCCGCAGATCTGTCTTTAACAACTTGAAAAAAAAGTTTCCTTAGTCTCACGATCAATGCTGCCGAGCACCCAACAACCCTCAACACGTCTACCCCTGTGAAATTTTCGTTTGCCGAATTTAGATTTGTCTATTTTAACAACGTGTCCTGGTCCGCCGATTTTACGATTGTCACTCACGAGAATCTTGATGCAGACTTCTTGGCAAAATTTGTACCAGTCCACCATTGTATGTGGTGAACCTATTTTCAATGTCTTTTGCATATATTTTTGTGGAAGTTCATGAACCCACCCATGAATTAGGTGCAATAAAGTACTGAAATCAAGATGTGACCCTGAGAAGAATGAACCATGCCTAATTGAGATAAGTTTTCTACATTTCTTTAAACTACATCTCCAAACTTAACGGTCTTCATCTTTCACAAGATTAACTGTTCCTTGATTACACTGTTTACACACACCACTGAAATTGCCTAAAAGGCCACTTTTCAAGAGAAACACAAGCAATTCACTCTCATCACTATACAATTTCCCTAAATCAAGGTGCGTGACCGGATTTGAAGCGGCAAATTCAACGAGATGGGAAAACGACATGCTGACAGTTTGAATTCTGTGCTAGAATGAGGATAAGGTTGCACGTGGTTGGGTAGTATCAGGTCAGGTCAGGTCCAGCGGTGCCCAATCGGTTCCAGTCGGGATGGGTCGGATCGAGGTCAAACTACTTACCTGTGAGGAGCAATCAAGTTTTGTTATGGTTGTTACACGGCCGGGCCCCCCAAAAGTGCAAACTACCCCTCAAATTTTACAGGTAATTTGATGATGTGACTGGTAATTATATTCGTAACTGTAATTGACATGATACAGGATACAAAATAAATAAAGTTTCAAAGTGGCCTTCGTAACCTGATTTTTCCGTATTTCGAACAACGTTTTATATGTAAATTGCCTAATTCGTTTCAAGCCCTACAAAAACACCACAGTAAATTTTATATTAAAGCTAAATTGACCAATAAACAATGAAATACAACAATCTGAACCATAAAATACCTAACCTAACAGTGACTGACCTGTAAATAAAGTGTATTAGTGTACATGGTACAAGAAATACTGTACGTACATATGTAGAAAAATGTGGAACCTTACCTTTCGAGTGAGGTGATCTCCGAAAGTGGCGACAGAGGAAGAGGACAAATGGCAGAAAACATGAATACTTAACATTACAAAACACATTAAAAACAGCAGAAAACATTAACACTAAACTTTACGAAACACATTAACAAATGGCAGAAAACAATAACACTTAACCCTCTTACGCCAAAGGGGTATAATAAAAATCGTCTCCCGTATGAAGATGGGGTCTCGGAGCGAGCGCCGAAGCAGAAAAAATATTTTTTTCAAAAAATCACAGCGCGCTTAGTTTTCAAGATTAAGAATTCATTTTTGGCTCCTTTTTTTGTCATTGCCTGAAGTTTAGTATGCAACCATCAGAAGTGAAAAAAAAATTCCTTATCATATATAAATAATGCAATATATGATGGCGCAAAAACAGAATTTCATAAATAATTGTATTCAAATTGCGCTGTGAGCAAAACAGGTTAAAGCTAACGAGTTAATTTATTTTTTGTTGTTCACTAAATTGCGATCATTTTGGTATATAACACATTGTGAAACGATCAAAGCAACACAGAAAATATTACCACAAAATGATGCATGAATTTGTAACGAGCGGACTAAAAACTTTTTTTTTCAAAAATTCACCATAAATATATTGTTCTAGAGACTTTAAATTTGTTTCAAAATGAAGATAAATGATTGAATATTTCTATACTGTAAGAGCTTTAGCTTACAATTGCATTTTTTTACCATTTCGGACGAGTTAAAGTTGACCAAATGTCGAATTTTTTTTATATATATATTTTTTAATGCAAATATTTCAAAAAATGAGAAAAACTACAACCTTCAATTATTTTTGGTTGTATCCTACATGAAATTGCGCACATTTTCATATATAAATCTCTATGAAACCCCTCATATGAAATGGAGCAAATATAAGGAGAATGCGACGTACGCATTTTGGAGATTTGCAACAGAGAATCCACGCGCGGAGGGAAGTTTTTTTTTTTTTTTTTGTTTTTTTTTTTTTTTTTTAAATTAACCATAAATCTAAATATTGTGCTAGAGACTTCAAATTTATTTCAAAACGAAGATAAATGAATGAATATTACTAGACTGTAAGAGTTTTAGCTTAAAATTGCGTTTTTTGACCATTTCGGTAGTCATAGTTGACCAAACGTGGTTTTTTTTCTATTTATCGTGATTTATATGCAAATATTTCGAAAATGAGAAGCTACAACCGTCAATTATTTTTTGTTGTATTCTACATGAAATTGCGCACATTTTCATATATAAAACTTTATGTAACGGCTAATTTAAAATGGTGCAAACATTACGACAATCGCACAAAAAAATTTCTGATTTTTTTTTCACGGGGGGGGGGGGGGGGGAAACGTTACGGTGTGGGATGTAAGGAATTTTTTTTTTTTTTTTTTTTTTTCATAAATTCACTATAAATCGAAATATTGTGCTAGAGACTTCCAATTTGTTGCAAAATGAAGGTAAATGATTGAATATTACTAGAATATAAGAGTTTAAGCTTACAATTGCGTTTTTTTAACATTTTGGTAGAGTCAAATTTGACCGAAGGTTGAAATTTTGGCACATCGTTAGTTATATGAAAATATTTCAAAACTGATAAAAGCTACAACCATGGGTTGTTTTAGATGTATTATGCATGAAATTGCGCACATTTCCATATATAAAACTTTATGTAACGGCTAATGTAAAATGGTGCAAACATTACGACAATCGCACACAAAAATTCATCGGAAGAGTTACCGCGTGGACGTAAGGAAAAAAGTTTTTTTCATAAATTCACCATAAATCAAAATATTGTACTAGAGACGTCCAATTTCTTGCAAAATGAAGGTAAATGATTTAATATTACTAGAATATAAGAGTTTTAGCTTACAATTGTGTTTTTCGACCATTTCGGTAGTCAAAGTTGACCGAAAGTTGAAATTTTGGCACTTATCGTTATTTATATGATAATATTTCAAAACTGATAAAAGCTACAACCATGAGTATTTTTTGTTGTATTCTACATGAAATTGCGCACATTTTCATATATAACTCCATGTAATGGCTAATTTAAAATGGTGCAAAAATTATGTCATAGTGACGAAATAATTTCTTTAATCCATACAACAAGCAGCTTCTCCATCTCATCATGCACATGGCTCCTCTTATTGGATAAAATAGTCACGCCCTTGGAAGGTGTAGCTGCTTTGATGGCTTCTTTCTGCTTAACGATGGTGCCTATCATCAATGGATTTCGGCTGTATTCCTTAGCGATCACACTTAACTGCATGCCAGCTTTATACTTCTTAATTATCTCCTTCTTAGTCTCCATAGAAAGCATTCTCTTCTTTCTGTGAACTTCAGCAACATTCTTGGGACCCATGGTTAATTAAGTTCATACACAACACAATAATGTATACAAGTAGAAAGCGAAATCACTCACATGAAATACGTATATGTGAACGAACGAATTCTGCATGCGTACGATAACACTGATGCAACGAAGTGGCCGAACGACTCCTTTACGTAGTGGCATGATGGCATAGATGCTGACCCACAGGAGAGCAGGATCTTAAGGCAGTGACTAGCTTCAGGAACCAATGGGAGAACGGGAAGATGGTGGCGAGTCTACTAAGTTGGCAGCGCGCGAGTTTAAAATTGTTATCGGTGGTCCAGGTGAATCTCGGGACTTTACAGCAACACCCTATTGTAACCTGAATTATTTTCGTATGCAGCGGCAAAAAAATTTTTATTTACTTTCGTAACTTGGATTTTTCTTAAGTTGGAACTTTTGTTTGTCGAGGTTCCACTGTACGTACTACCAAATTCTGTTACCAGAAGGAACATTCTTGGTAAGTAATGAAAAGTACAAATTCTTATGGTTTCTGATTTATATGGTACAAGATACCATTATCAGCTATTAAAATGTCAGTTACAAGACTGCCTTACTGCTTGACCACTGCAAAGCGAAAGGAAGAAATAGGTGGCGAGGAGCTTAGTTACATCGGCCCGAGCCAGCCAATCAGGGCCAAGAAAGAATTAAATAAGGCGAGGTAACTACTCGCATAAGCCATCAGATGAATGATTGAATCCCGAACCAAAATATGACCACTATATTAGTATTTACAATACGATAATATGAGGATACATGCAATATTGGATTACGCAGCTGGCAAGCCTACACAGTCCAACAGTGCTGAAGTCCAACCGAATCCGATTCTCATTCAATTACATCCTTGTACCAAATATTATACAATTGATTCTAGTTTCGTGTTAGATTACTCCGATAGCGAATCATCATGAGTCAGAATGCATGAATCTCCAGGATTGGCCAATACTTGTAATTAATATACAGATATGTAGCAGAGGATACTTTAGGCTGGACTACTGTGTTAATTTTATGCAGTTTCTCTTGTACTGAATTATGCATTGTCTAGAAATTTAACTGACATCAATAACTACCGTGCCGTATACGAATAGTGAAATAGACAACCTGATCACCAAGATTACCACTACCGCAAGACGAACCAAATTTACCCACAGACAGAATGAGGTACTTTTGAAGGCAATGGAGCGCTATCTAATACTTCAGTACCAGTCAAACCAGAAACCACATCCAAACAATCAACCACAGACTAGAAGCTTCTGTTGCAAAGAACTCGAAGCAGGAAATAAAACCAAGGATGGTTCTAAAGACGAACCTTCTGACTAGACACTACAAGGGAGTCTGAACCCTAGGGAACCTAACCTGCTATTCTCTTCCCAAACACTACTTAACCTGTCCCTGGCCTAACTTTACATTAACCTTAGAACTTACACCTCAAGGGGGAATCTGCTGCTTAACACTGCCTCCTCCACACTGGGGGGGCCAGCAGATCCTAAACTCTGTGCTTGCAGTTGTTCATGACCCCTGGCACCCTAGCTGGCACCCGCTAGGGCTGGGTCTGGAACAGGCAGGGGAGCTGAAAGAAAACTATTAGTATCACCTACGCTACAGCTGCTATCTTCATTTCAATTAGCTTTATCATGAAATAGCAAACAATTTAGGCATTTTCTATCCAATTCTGAACCGTTCCTACTGTAGCTCTTCTTAGCTTAACTCTGGCAATTTTGCTACTATCTTCTATATGCTCTTGGTAGTCCTAAGCGAGCTAATTAACTAATCCTTACATTCTATACACCTCTGTATGACATACATTGCACTTTCCTACAGCTAGAACAAAAGGAATGCCTGTCATTTGAGGGTACTCATCCTTTGTTGCACTAGCACAGGAACAACTTATGCAGACATCTCAACCAGCAGCTGTTGGAGGCGAGGCTGATGAAGCAGAGATTGAAGTAAGGATTTGTTGATGAGGCTCGACCATCTCCTGACGATAACAGAGAAGTTCCAAAAATAATTGAAATACTACGATCCAAATTGGGGAAAATCGTAAGAGACGTTGTAAACGAAAGGCAAGGATATCAAAACCCAATCAAGGCCTCAGTAAATACTCTGAGGGTCGGGCTACATGACCAAAAGTTTGCTGGGAGCAGGACCATGTCCGGCTCACCACGCAAACGAATAACAATTGAGGGGCAAGCCTCTGGTGGCCGGTATTTGCAGCAGCGTTGCCAACGATAGCACAGGTAACTCATTTGACTAGATTTTACCTGCAGCATTGGTAACGCTGACAGTTAAAATTACCCACTTAGTGGGTAAATATGTGGGGATATAGTTCGGGCTGGTCAGTAACCAAGGCTAATTCAGGTGTTCAGGGAATGTATTGCAATACCTTGTTTTTTCAATTGCTTCATCAGTTCTCAGTGCTATTCACCATGTCATGTTTTCTAATTTTTACATTTATATTATCTATTGTCATTTTAGACATAGTCCTTAGACTGACTCTTTGTTGTGGCTTCTATAAGCCACATCTTGTCTGTCTAAATGACATTTCTGCCGTTGGATGTCTGTTTAATAATTTTCCATTTTTAGTGCTGAAATTTTCTGTTCTGTTTCAAAAAGTAAAAAACCTTGACCAATTTGACTCTCCAAAGAAAGATTCTAAGTGAGTCAAGGTTAGGTCATGATAACATCTACTTCTTTTGGGTTTAGCGTATGGTATTAATGTTTTAATAACACCTTGATTTTCATGAACTAAGTGATAATGTAAACAGTCCACTGCCATGCACAGTGGGACAAAAATGGACAAAAATAGAAAAATCAACTTTCCAATTCAATTATTTTGATGGCATTTACTGAACATAGAATGTTAGAATTAACTCATTTTCACACTTTTTTGACAATGAACAAATGCGAACATGCTACAACTTGAGGTTAGCGGTTGTCTTGCTTCGACATGTATCCGCATTTCAATTGAGTGCCATGTTCTTTAGATCCACAATATGCACATATGTAAGAGTTACATAATAAAAATATGGAATGCTATTCCATATATATAAAAGACTAAAACTAAAGAGGTCAACCAGATTGCTTGCAGGAATGTGATCAGACTAGAGACGCTAAGATGAGTATACAATAAAGTAGGCTAAGGTGACAGGCCGTCACCTGTGGTCATTCATTTGTTTTGAAACATTAGTCCAAGCTCCCTGCTTGAGACAACTACCGCGACCTATAATTCAAACAGCCTACGTGATCTGTAGTGTGTCTCATTTGTATGTATGTTCATATGTCCGAGCTACTGTCTGCTTCCTTTATGACTTGTAACCGAGATGGTAGTCGGAACAGAACAGAATTATCCATCATCATTGGCAGAAGTGATCAAGCCATCGTCATTAGAAGACCTGTACAAATTTCCTCTGAACTTCATCATGTAATCTCAGAGAATATAAGTATTTTTTTTATACTTCGTGTTTTCTACTAGAACCTCACATCATTGCCGAATCATCATGAGTTTAACACATCGTCGTCATAACCAAAGAAGATAATACCGACTTCATAAGTGATCTACAAACCCCAAGACACTCCAATGAGTATGGAAGTGCATAACCAACCGACTTAGCGTAAGATTATCGCAAGTCTAACATTACCTCATAGGGCGCCTTATTATACGACTTCATAAGTGATCTACAAACCCCAAGACACTCCAATGAGTATGGAAGTGCATAACCAACCGACTTAGCGTAAGATTATCGCAAGTCTAACATTACCTCATAGGGCGCCTTATTATACAAGGTAACAGCCCTAATATTGGTGGCAGACTAATACAAGACCTCTACAAAGTCTTCCGAAGAAAAACCAGAATAATGAATAATGTATCATATCAGAAGTCAACGACGACGAAAGCAAGAGATTCTTCAAGCAACTTAGTATCATCGTTTAGTGAGCGACTTCAGAAAACAACAAGAACTCTTCAACGTCTTCCGAAGAATAACGAATACTGTATCATATCAGAAGTCAACGACGACGAAAGCAACAGATTCTTCAAGCAACTTCGTATCATTGTTTAGTGAGCGACTTCAGAAAACAATAAGAACTCTTCAACGTCTTCAGAAGAATAACGAATAATGTATCATATCAGAAATCAACGATGATGAAAGCAAGAGATTCTTCAAGCAACTTAGTATCATCGTTTAGTGAGCATGTTCAGCAGTACAGAACTTCAAGAAACAAACCGAATGTGTCTTCAGCATCGGATCTTCAAAGGACACGAATCATCCAAAACAACGCGCACGGGGGAAACTCAAGCCAAACCAGGTCATCCGCTAAACAGAGGTGGAGGGCCAAGGCCGTGTGTCGTTATCGGAACACCGTGACTTTCCGCGAAATCAAGCTAAGTAACAGTCCGTTTTTATTCAATTGGTAGTAATATTTGGAGAGTTTCCTTTACAGGTCGAATTTTCGTTATTCCTGTGGCTGAAGGTACGAGACATTCTTAATCTTACTTTTTTACAGAAATTATCTACATTATTGAGATTTTGCTACTGCGAGTTTTTATCTTTGAGTTTCTGTTTCCAGAAGTTCTACTGAAATATCATAATCATATACGTTTTTCTCATGGGGCAGGATCATCATCATCGTCGTCATCACCATCATCGTCATCTTCGTTCGATCCCCCTTCAGGAACGAGGCTATCATAAAGGGTTCTGGCTTTTGTGCGAATCATGTTGGTATCGAAACTAACCTCCTTTTCCCGACAGTCCGTTATCCACCCTGATAATGCATTCTCCATTTGTACAATCTTCTTATTACGAGGAGTCACAACGCGCTTAGTGTCCTTGGAGAACGTTATTGAGGCAGTTTTACGGATTTTTAATTCGTCTTTGTTTATGTAGCGAACCGTTGACTCCTTCAGTCCATACGTGCGGGCAACAGACGCATAGCTACTGCCTGCCTTAAGCATGTCCAATAACTTCACTTTTTCGTTCACCGTCATCAATTTTCTCTTCTTCTTGGGTTCACCAGAGGATGTAGAGGGTGTAGGACGTTTAGGAGCCATTTTCAAGGGCGTCACAAGCACTATTTTGCACAAAGAAAGCACAAAAATACAGCTAAAACTTTCACGCGGCAAGAGTAGTGATACGAGCGCGAGAGAACAATGAATGCGGTCTTCCTTCGCTGGGCGCTCGGCAGGGTGGGATGCTGGATGCTGGCCAACGCGTCTCGGCCAATCAGCTTGCGAGATTCAAGAGCCGAGATGGCCAGCGAATCAGAGAGGTGGATTTTGAGTTACGCACCATTTCCGAGTTGATACCTGATGTTCTAATGTACTCTCTCTGCCTTCTGCTAGCGCCCGCGCCATTTTTTCTCAATTTTGAATTTTTGATGAATATTTTTGAAAAATCTGCGATACACTGAGGGCGCGAAACTTGAGGCGCGAAGTAGCGAGGGATTATTGTATTCAACACCTTGATGTTCTTAAAGGCAAGAATCGGTCCTATTATAATAATTTCAAGATACAACCTAATCCAGGACCAACCCCCTAGGGGAACTTACTGACACCCCAACCAGGGTCACTTCCACCGCAAATGCCAGCCAACCGCCCACGGCGAGTGACTGCCCACTCCCCCTGGCTAAACCCCCAGTCATCCAAATGATCAGCACATACATCTCCCATCTCCGTGAGTAGTCAGGGATACATTAAACAATCTCTTGGAATATTTTTGGCCTCAAGAGGAACATTCCTCTCCTAAACATGTTCTGCAAAAACTTCAAAGGCATCATTGCATTGCAAGAGATGCTCCTCTGGCCACCTGACCTTGTCATTTGCGATTCAATACATGAAGACTTCAGAACCTTCTCCACTTCATCGATGCAAGTTCATAGATCAAATCATAGCCGGTTGCCCAAAAGGGGGTCTTTCTTTCCTGTGGCACAAATCGTTAGACATGGTAAATGTGAAGACCTACAGGAGTGTCAGATTGCTGGGGCTTCAAGTGACAGTAGGGAACTCAAAAATCCTAATAATTATTGTGTATATGTCCTGGGAAAATAACAATAATTTTGATCAATACAGCATGGTCCTAGGCGAGTTACACAGTATTATTCACGATTCTCCTGCTGATCATATTTGTATAATCAGGGACCTTAATTTCTCATCCAACAAAAAAATTTTTACAATGAACTTACTCACTTGTGTCAAAATCATGCTCCTCCTATCCATATGTACAAAATAGAGCAGACAAGGTAATTCTCATAATATACCTGGATGGAATGACTTGGTTAAAGATCTGTATTCATATTCACGAGAAATGTTTTTACTGTGGAGGCAAAATGGTAGCCTGAGGGAAGGACACCCTGCATTACTAATGAAACAGGCAAGAGTGCAATTCAAACTTGCTCTTAAGCACTGCAGATATAGATATAGATATAGATATAGATATAGATATATATATATATATATATATATATATATATATATATATATATATATATATAATATATATATATCTATATCTATATATATCTATATATGTGTGTGTGTGTGTGTGTTACATATAAAATATGGAATATGTGTATTCTATGTATTAAAAAAACTAAAAACTATGATTAAGTTAAAACCCTGTGGGACCCAAGGGGTCAACCGGTTGTGCTTGCAGGAGTGTGATCGGAACAGATAAGATAATGTAGGCTAAGCCTCAAAGTGTTGTATCAATCAGCGTCCTGGTTTGTAAGTCATTTGTGGTCATCAAATCTATTTTTGTGCGAACTGTTGACAAAGCTTTCTGCTTGAGAAACCATATTGACCTTTAACCTCAGACCATCCTACGTGACTTGTAATCTATGTCATCTGTGTGTATGTTCGAATGTAGAGCTAGTGTCTGCTCACCTATGATCTGTAAACCAAATTGTATGTCAGACTGTCATTGGAAGACACATCAAAACCTTCACGATGTAAGATAGAAGAATATTTCTTATTTTTGTACTCTGTGTTTCAAACACTAAAACCTTACATCAGAAAGAAGATACTGAATGAACTTAGAATTATCATCAAAGTACATGATACTCCGACGAGGATGGGTCATACCAACCGACCTTAGCGCAGAATATCGCAGGTCCTTATAACCTACGGGGCGCCTTATCAGATGAAGGCACAGCCCCTACATATATATATATATATATATACAGTCAGCGCCGTTTGTATAGAGATTTTTTGGAAATCTCAATAATTTTGTCGTATTTTGAAACCACATCATATTTCCCGCAAAAAAAATAGGCCGGGATAAAATGACTAATTGGCACCTTTTGTTTATCCTCCCACGCACTACTGGTGATGACTTCAAAGAGTTAGTACCCAATTGTCAGCCATAAGGAGTGCATTTCTTTTGACGGCGGTCCATATATTTCGTTTTTGTGCTTTGTGTGCAGTGAGTGTCGGCGTCTACCACGCCCTTAGAGTGATGTCTGGTAAAAATACCAGCCGTGATAATATTGTGAGAGTTGTTGAACTACATAAAGTCGGTAAAAGAAACCGAGAAATTGCCAAAATTACCGGTGTTAATGAGAAGACAGTGTCGCGACTTCTCCAAAAATGGCGCCAGGCTGGATCTGGTGATAATGTTCCCGAACACAAACATGGAGGGGGTAGGTCTTTGAAGATTTCTACGAAGACTTTAAGGCTTTTAAAGCGTCAGTTAGACCTTAATCCTTCAATTACTGCAAAGGAATTGAAAGAAAAGAACCCTAGGCTCCTTAGAAATGTCTCTGTAAGGACAATTCAGCGCAACATCCAGCAGCGTCTAGAATACTCCAAGGTGAAAGAGCGAGTCAAGCCCCTCGTGACTGCTAAGCAACGTCGCCGTCGTGTTCAATTTGCCAAGGACCATAAGGACTGGAACCTTGTACAGTGGCATAAGGTCCTTTGGACCGATGAAGCAACGTTCTGCGTCAGTGAGAACAAGGGCACGAAGGTTTGGAAGTCACGCACTTCGTCAGCGTGTGACCCGCGGCTGACCGTGACCAGCGTTAAGCATCCGCCCTACCTCATGGTGTGGGGTTCCTTTGGCTACGGTGGACTAGGGAATCTTGTCGTGCTTCCTAGATGCCAAACGATTAATTCTGAGCGTTATATTAAGCTGCTAAAGGACAACTTAGCAGAGTCTTTCGCCAAAACCGGCTGCGAGATCCTTCAGCAGGACGGCGCCCCTTGCCACACCTCAAGGGCATCCAAAAAGTGGCTCTCTGACAACGAGGTTGAATTTATCCATGATTGGCCTGGCCAATCACCTGATCTGTCCCCCATAGAAAACCTTTGGGGAATCTTGAAACGCCGCCTTCGTAAGGAGGATACATCGACAATCCCCAAGCTTGAGATTGCAATAAGGAAGGTCTGGGGGGAAATACCCCCTGCCTACTGTCAGAACTTGGCTGATTGTCTTCCACAGCGACTCCAAAACGGTCATTAAGTTTCCAACAAGGGCTTCCCCATCCGTCGGGAAGTAGCAATGACGGTGTAAGTGTTAAACTATTTTTTTCTAATTTTTATAAATGAAATTTATTTTTTCTGCAGGCTAATTTTTCTTTTCTCGGTACAAACGGCGCTGACTGTATGTATATATATATATATATATATATATATATATATATATATATATATAATCTCCAAACACAGAGGTGGTCATCATCTTTGTCAAAACTGTTTCATCAGCCTTTCATGAAGCTTAATCTTCTACCAATGGCACAGTGAGAGCCAGCTCCCAAATGTCTGATACCAACCTTACCCCACAGGGAGATGGCACAACACAATTAGTGGGGCTCAAATATAAGCCAAACCTGCTTGTTGGCACAGAGTATTACAAGAATACAACCTTCCCCACCTTAATCATATTATGGGCAAACTGGACAGATCCAGAACACCCTTGGAATCCATGCCCCAGCCTTCCAGAAATTTTCTGCCGTTGAGCTATCAATCTGATATCTCTCAGGGCCAAACATTATCAAGTAGTTGATGAGCCTACCACAGTTCCTACTATTTGGCTTCAGATATAAACTATAAACCCAGTCCCAGCTGATAACTTTTCCTATGAATCAGTTTCAGTAAATTTTATCAAAATTGTTATATTCCATAAAATTTACCCAATTTAGAAAAATTCCATAAAAATTAACTCAAAAGTTAATTCATAATGCTACATGGGACTCCGGGTCTCAAACCTAGGAACAAATTCCAAGGGTTCAAAGGCTCTCCTCACCCAGTCAAATTGGTGACATGGGCTAAAAATATCCCCATTCTTAAAAGTTTGCCAATATTGTCATCTGCCTTGAGCCAAGCAAATAAGCCATGGCAATGGAATAGCATCATGCTTAGAATTGCTAAAATAAGAAGCAATATTGGGGGTTAGAGGACCAACACAAATGGCAAAATTCAATGCATAAGAGACTATAAATAACAAGTATGCAAGCATGTATGAATACCTGCCAAAAACAATATGTACGTACTATAATGATAATATATTTTAGCTTTTAACCTGTAGAACAAGGGCTAAAAAAATAAAATGCAGCACCCCAGGCCGGGAAAACATTGAAGTCAGCCAATTTAAGAAAAACCACATTAATGGAAAGTGGAAGATATACGAATGCGCATGGTGTAAAAAAAAAAAAAAAAAAAAAAAAAAAAAAAAAAAAAAAAAAAAAAAAAAAAAAAAAAAAAAAAAAAAAAAAAAAAAAAAAAAATCTCTCCCTACTTTTCAAGAGAAGTTGAAAAAGACTCAATACACCCTGTTGTGGGGCCCTCTTATACAAGACTATAGAAAATTTTGCCTAGTTACAAATTTTTTTCACATAATTTTGTCTTATTTTGTAAAATTATAATTACAGCTCACACAATATCAAAACAGATAAGAACTAAAATCAGTAATAAATTCTGAGTATATTTGTGTAAAAAGGCAGTCAAGTAGTTTTAGATTGTGTTTTTCCTAATACCACTTTGCACTTAACTTGGCAAGATACAATTATACCTAACATACTATCACAAAGAATAAGAACTGAAACCAACACCAAACCCTGTGTATATTTATGAGCAAATACATCATATAAAGATGTCTTTTGAGAAAAAGTGGGAGGCAATAAAAGTCTCCCTGAAGTCAAGTAGTACACGAAGTGAAGAGTCACCTAGAACTGGCGAGCTGAGCCAGTCTCAAAGCTGCCATTAGTGAAATTATGGGCTATAGAAGTAATGGAACCTCTTTCCAATCTGATTCCCCTCAGTGGATTTGCTCTGTACCTTACCTTACTGGAAACTATATGATTTAATATGTGATTTGGCATTTTAAAAATCAATTTGTTATTTCTAAGGCTTTTAAATATTTCTTGCCAACCAACAATAAAATAATACTGAATAGATGCAAGTCAATTTTTATTTTCACCCTATTTTTAAACAAATGGGAAAACGGCAGGGAAAAAACCTGTACCTAGAGGTTTTACTTACTGTATACAAAATTCTTAATGTTAACCCACCTACATCTGAGAGAAATAAAACTATCAAACTACAAAGGTTATATTTTGCTCATATGCAATGCCTCACCTTCAGCTGAAAGTAATTCACCAATGTGCTCATAAAGGATGTCTTTCTTCTTTCCTTTATTCACTTCCACTATTTCCTGAGACACATCTGTATTTGCTGCACCCACAGTTCCAACAACAACAAATACATAATTATTCATAAAATTTGTTGCCAAACTCTGTACCTGGAATGAAATAATAAATTCTTTGTATAACAACCTAAATATAATATATTATATATATATATAATCATGCAAACTGGATGGTATAAAGTGGAGGTATTAAAAAAAAGTTACAAGCATAATGATTCATAAAATTCTGTACATAAAATAAAATAAATGATTTGTATGACAAAATAAAAATAACTATACATACTACATAATTATATATATATATCAAAGAAATACCTCTGTAAGGACAATGCTTTTATCTATTTTTTACTGTATCCAATTATCGAGTCGTGTTGTTGCTTTTTTTTTTACCATACTATAGAGCGTTCCGCGTACTTTCTGTCGATGTGTAACACATGTAATTTCATTACTTGAACGCCTTATTATCTTTAAATGTGTTTGTAAGAAAACACAAATCTACTGTCTCAGAGTCATTTCTGCTCTCGGTGTGAGTCTGTACACTTATCCGTCCACAACTGTATGTCAACCCAGTTTGTCTGTAAATAAATTATCAATAGTACACAGCTACCTGTCGTACTCTCTGGTCCTCGGACCTTGCTGGAACCTATTTATCATACGCAAGTATTTCACAAACAAGCAAATGCCAACATTTTCAAATCCTGAAGCATTTAATCTTTTTTATGTAATCTTCAAGTTTTCAAGCTGAATAATATTAAATCATAAACATAATTCTCGCTCTCTCTCTCTCTTTCACCGAGATAATTATTATGGTACATGAAAGAATAATGTTTATAAATACTTTCAAATAAAAGAAATAATTATACACAACTATAAGTTTAAATAACTTTTCCATCTCACTTTTCAGTAAAAACAACTCTTCTCTAATAGCTGCCACCCGCTGTAATTATAGGATACCCGTCTATGGGCACTCAAAACATTACCTTAGCCCCTGCCAAACACGGCGTGTATATCAAAGGAAAATTCTGTAAGTCTTCTAACACCTTAAAATCAGTTTTGGACAACAAGGAGAACACAAATAGAATAGTAACCTACGTTGAAGAACCAATCACTTGTCTCATGAATCAAGAAATAATCCATGCGACCCAACAGAATTCTCGCTCACCCGTAATATCAGCTTGCACGCAAACTCTCGAGCCGAACATAACTTCGAATATATTAGTGCGTGTAAAGAAAACCTTGCCGGGATCTGTAATGTTAATCCTTTCCGACACTCTTAAAACTCACGGATTGTCCGTCACACAAGCCATTTATACAGTCGGCTCACAACAACAATGTAACATTGAAGTCTGTAATCATTTGAATACCACTTTAGTAATTCACAAAAATCAACATATCTCGGATGTGGAAGTTTATAAACATCGCATTCTTACCGTCGCTGAGATCAATCACGCTCAATCAGTTGCAGATGAATCCCTTTTGCAATCTATAAAAAATAAAATCAATAGACATTCAAGAAGAGGAAATTCAGCAGAAATTTCTTGATCTTTTAACCCTTTGATTACGCCTGGGATGAGATCTCACAGGTCCCCAGAACCCGGAGGTTTTCTGACGGAAGTCACCTGTAGTATGCTACCAGACGCACGAAAACGTAAACAATCATTGTAACAGCTCGTTTCTTTGTTGTTTTCCTACAAATTAACCTGTTTTAGTTTTATGATAACATTTTGATAGTAGTCATCCGTAATATATATCTGTAATTATGTAACATCACAAATAGATAAACATATCATATGTACTATATATCGGGGTTTACTGTTGCCAGAGGTATGAGTACTTCACTAATTGCGGACGACACACATTTTTCTTTTCTTTTTATTCATTTTGAATCCCCGAAACACATCTACAGCACAGTTGAATATTAGTGTTAAAAGTTATTTGCATAATCGCCAGAAAACTAATCATGAAAATATTGATTATTTTTATGTTTCCACTTACAAAATTGAGATTTATTATTTGAGAGAGAGAGAGAGAGAGAGAGATACATACCCTCTAATTGTACAACAATAACTCCAATAGGCGCAATTACAATAATGGTTGTAAATGAGGACATCACTGATTATATATTAACCCCATTTCTGAATGATATTCATAGCAATAAACAAGTAACCAGTCGACAAGAAATACCATACGTAGTTTTAGAAATTATGATTTATGAACGCTTTGGGAGCTCTTGTGTAAGACTAGCATGGAATTTGTCTTGTCTCAATTTTACCATTCAGACATACACTTAGACTTATAAAACTCTTGACTATGGGAGATTTACGAATATATTTAGTACTTTATGTTAATCATGCTTTATATTTCAACGATATAGAATAACTTCTAATAACTTATGCTACCAGACGCACGAAAACGTAAACAATCATTGTAACAGCTCGTTTCTTTGTTGTTTTCCTACAAATTAACCTGTTTTAGTTTTATGATAACATTTTGATAGTAGTCATCCGTAACATATATCTGTAATTATGTAACATCACAAATAGATAAACATATCATATGTACTATATATCGGGGTTTACTGTTGCCAGAGGTATGAGTACTTCACTAATTGCGGACGACACACATTTTTCTTTTCTTTTTATTCATTTTGAATCCCCGAAACACATCTACAGCACAGTTGAATATTAGTGTTAAATGTTATTTGCATAATCGCCAGAAAACTAATCATGAAAATATTGATTATTTTTATGTTTCCACTTACAAAATTGAGATTTATTATTTGAGAGAGAGAGAGAGATACATACCCTCTAATTGTACAACAATAACTCCAATAGCCGCAATTACAATAATGGTTGTAAATGAGGACATCACTGATTATATATTAACCCCATTTCTGAATGATATTCATAGCAATAAACAAGTAACCAGTCGACAAGAAATACCACACGTAGTTTTAGAAATTATGATTTATGAACGCTTTGGGAGCTCTTGTGTAAGACTAGCATGGAATTTGTCTTGTCTCAATTTTACCATTCAGACATACACTTAGACTTATAAAACTCTTGACTATGGGAGATTTACGAATATATTTAGTACTTTATGTTAATCATGCTTTATATTTCAACGATATAGAATAACTTCTAATAACTTATTATACATTCTTGGAAATAAATAGGAATTTTATCTATTCAAGATTACATTTTTTTTTTAGATGTATGTAGGAATTCTTCTCAGATATTTACATTATTTGTTACACCATTATTCTAAGACTACTATTTAGAAAAAATAACTATCTCCGACACTTCCATGATAATGAGAATACTGTGTTTCTTACCGGGAAAGTATTTATGTGTGAGAGAGAGAGAGAGAGAGAGAGAGAGAGAGAGAGAGAGAGAGAGAGAGAGAGAGAGAGAGAGAGAGAGAGAGAGAGAGAGAGAGAGAGAGAGAGAGAGAGAGAGAGAAACTGCTGCCAAATAATAAATCAACACTAAGAAAAATTAGAATAAAAAAAATTAGAATATCTTTTTGTGCCATATAAAAAGGTAAATCATTTATATGGGACCAGGTTAAATGAATAAAAGGAGAAATTATAATTGTTCCCCCAGAGCCTCTCCATCACCTGTGAAAATTAATCTAGCAGATTAAACATTTGCTGTCTACAAGTGGTGAATTCTTTTGTTATTTTTGGCCTAAGCAGTAAAGGTTATTGCAAAAAGGACTACTAGACATCCTAACAAGTGTCTGTCGTCAGAAATTTTCCCAATGTTTTTATATTCATCTATTTCCTATTCGCCTTTCATACCTTGTCTACATATTCCGAATGAGAAAAAGAGAAACAACCCCTAGGGAATGAAGCGATTAGTCCTGGTCCCACACAAAAGGTACGCGCACTGCATGGGTCCGTATAAGTACTCGCTCTAGCCGGGATTATTCATAGCCTAAAGGAATCCTTACCAATAACACCCAGCCCCAACGTTCCTAATCACTTTTATCACAAGTGGAGGAAACGGAGTTAATTTCTTTACCAGAACAGTAACAAAAAAAAAAAAGTAAATTATATACTCAAACACGCACGCACAAACACACACACAAAATTGCGCGCGTGCGCAGGCACACACACACAGACATATATATATATATATAAGAATATGGTCATTTGGTCGGTGACAGTCGTATATGCATGGCTCATGTAGCAGGTATGACGGTCGACGCAGGCAGTATTTGGGATGCCGGAATCCTTTTGATGAAAATGACTCGGTTGTTGTTTTCTGCTCTCGTTTACCTGCCACCTGCGTTGAGTTTTGTGCACCGGAACGCTGGAATACTACCTTGGGAATAGCGCCTGGGATTACCCTGTATCCCTCTGACAGATTCCAATTCATTGTTTGATAGATGATAGCGGTCAAAAGTCAGGGGAAAGTGGAAATCATATTAGCAGCCGGTGATAAAGGAAGATTCCAAAAGCCGCCATTGTCAATGAAAGAAGGAACGGAAGACCGTCAGGTCTTGAGATAAGCCCGTGGCCCTATTTTCAAGATAATATTCCGACGTCCACGCCCACCAAATTCGATAAAGGCGGAAGGTACAAAGAGCTGGAGACAAGGCAGGTCATTTCTGTCAAAGGACACGAGCATCTCAGATAGCACCCACGTCGTTTGTCACACCTGCATGTGACATGTAAACACGATTGTCACCTATATATATATATATGTATATATATATATAGATCTATATATATATATATATATATATTATATATATATTATAATATATATATGGATATATGTATGTATGAATGTGTACTTATAAATCAAGAGCGTATACATTCATACATACATACATATGTATGAATGTGTGCATGTATGCCATACAAAGTTACTAACAGACACACATACCTGACTATATATCCTATATATATATATATATATATATATATATATATATATCTATATATATATAATATTTATATATTTATTTATTATATGATATATATTATTATATGTAATATATATATATATTATATATATATATTATATATAATATATATAGATATATATATATATATATATATATATATATATATATATATCTATATTATACACGTGTGTGTGTATGGATGCGCATTTGATTGTACATATGCATGGATGCATATTTGTATGCATGTATGGAAGTATGTACTTATATCTCTAGAGGCCACGAAAAAGCTGCATACACTGCACAATTATATATTGTGATCAACAGTGGTATGTGTTTGTTTGTATTTTTGTATGTATACATGCATATATGTTTGAATGTATGAATGTATACACTCTTGATATATAAGTACATACATTCATACATACATATATTTATTTATTTATTTATTTGTATGTGGACGCTTGTATGTATGTTTGCATGCATGCATATTTGTATGTATGTATAAAGGTATGTACTTATATATCTAGAGGCCACGAAAACTCTGCATACACTACACAATTATATATTTTGGTCATAAGTGGTTTATAAGATTGATCCTGGTGAATGTGGGTAGGTAACAATCGTGTTTACATGTCACATGTTTTCCGGGATACGTAGACATAAATGCTTTTACCGCAGAACCAGATACGCCTAGGTTTTCACCTACCAATATGTCTGTAGATTTATTATAAAATCGAGAATACAATCCGTTTGGGCATCACAAAGTTCAAATATTTTCACTCCAAATCAACTTCTTTTATTTGGAATATTTTGCTGAAACTAAGCCTTCCCTTCCATACCATCAAACTTTCATCTATGCATAAATCTTGGAAAGGAAATTTTCCCCTGATTTTGCTATGCACATTGGCAAACACTAGTTTATTTATCTATTTTATTTCATTTTTATCTGGGTCTCTCCTGTGAATTATCAACGTAATGTTTTTTTCCCTTGTGAATTGTCAACGAAATGTAGAGCTAGAATTCGATGAAATCTGTCCCTTGCCATCAGCCTTCTCATTCTCCTTTTGTCTAGTTTGCCTCAAGCGTAATCAAGTAATCAACGATGCGACGTTTACTTAGATGCGACATGATCATAATCACACACAGGAAACGTACCATTTCGTTCACAGTTACCTGGGCAAACTTTCGCCTAAATTTTGGTACTGCATCTCCAATTGTAATCAACAAGGAATCTTTGATAACGGTTTCTCTCTCTAATAGTCAGCCACATAAAGTCGTTAACGAAAAATTTAAAAACATGATCTACTTCGGAGTACTTCCTTTGAATTTTCATTCGCATTACATCTTGATGTAATGCCCTGCCACTGCCGTCAAATACGAAATCTCGGGGCTGGAACTTACTGGCAACCCACTCCCACATCACCTGAGTCAACTCGCAGTCGCTGTATCCGACTTCTTTCAACACCGTTACTTTCGTTAGGTGGCAGATTTTCGTTATTTTCACTGTCGGTTGAAATTTCATCCCTGTCTCTTGCACCAGGCGTATAATTATTCATTTAAATGTCTTCTAAATCCCATTCATTTTCATATCTAGAAAATTAACCGAGAAAGTCTACAAAATAATTATCGTCATCGAGAGCTCTTCTCTCGATCTGCCGGCGGTCAAGCTCGAAGATGTCGTACGCTTGACTCCTCCTCCTACAACATATTGATGAGAAATAATGAATTTTAGGGAAATGCACACATTTATATGAATTCACAGTATGACAACTGGCAGATTGTAACCATATCAAGAAAAAACAGGCCAGTAGTTCAATCATCAGTCTTCCACATGAAAGGAAATTGCCAGTGACCGTATACGATACACCCGTGTTCTGGGATACCTTAGGAAACGTATCATATACGACCCAGTCGTATTCAAAGGGTTAACTGAATATCATGATGTTTTTTCCACTACGGATGGATCCTTAGGAAAAACGGATGTCATAGAACACCAAATAAGGTTAAAAGACAAGCAGAAAGTTATCTATATACCTTTGCACAGACTCCCTATGAAATTCCAGAATGAGATAAATGATGAAGTTGGTAAAATGCTAGGAGGAGTCATTAGGAAATCGAACAGCCCTTATAATTTTCCGTTAATAGTCGTACCGAAAAAAGATCAAACTTGGCGTATCTGCGTAGACTTCCGTCGCTTAAATGAGGAAACGATCCCTGATCGATTCCCAGTGCCATGCACTGACGATATTTTATCTTTACTAGGCCAGAACAAATATTTTACCAGTTTGGACTTACTTAAAGGCTTTCACCAGATACCACTGGAGGAAGAGAGTATCCCATACACTGCCTTCAGCACAGCCAGGGGACATTATGAATTTTTGTGTATGCCTTTTGGTTTACGTTGTGCTCCCATAACATTTACTAGAATGATCAACATAGTGATTGGAGACTTGTTAGGGGATATCTTACATGCCTATATGGACGACCTCGTAATTTTTTCTAATACCTTAGAAGAACAACTACGTAAATTAGAGCTAGTGCTACAAAGACTAAGACAGCATAACCTAAGGGTAAAGATAAGTAAGTGTGAATTTTTCAAAACAGAACTAGTCTATTTAGGTTTCACAGTGTCTAGTCAAGGTCTTAAAGTAGTCCATGATAAGGTATCGGCTATCCGTAACTTCCCGATACCTACTAATGTCAAGGGAATACAGCAATATCTGGGGTGTAGTGGCTATTATAGGCGTTTTATACGCAACTACTCAATCATAGCCGCTCCCTTAACCGATCTTATAAAGAAGGGCGTAGATTTCATATGGTCTGAGAAACATCAACAGGCGTTTGATACCTTGAAAAATGAACTGTGTAGTTCTCCTATCTTAAAATTCCCTGACTTCGGTAAGGAATTCTTTATTGCAACAGACACCTCAGACCTAGGAGTAGGTGGGGTATTGCTTCAGCAATATGACAAACAGTTTTTCCCTATAGCTTTTTATTCACCTAAACTGAGACCTTTCGAAAGTAAATATGCAGTAATAGACAAGGAAGGGCTCGCTATTGTTAATTCACTAGTGCATTTTAAGTTCATAATATACGGTTATCCGGTCAAGGTTCTCACTAATATAAAGCCCCTAACCGACTTCTTTAAAGGGCTTTGTAGTCACAAGCCCCAAACGAAACTCGGGGTGGCATATGATCATCCAAGACTTTGGCGTGAGGATCGGGTATTTACCTGGGAAAGCAAATATCATTGCTGACGCATTATCACGCAACCCCGCGTCATCTTGTACGGAGCCATTAGCTGAATTAATAGATATATCAACATCCATGCCTATGTTAAAACTGTATCTGAACAAGAAGATCTGGGCTGGAGTGCTGAACTAATACAGAAGGAACAAAGAAAAGATCAGCAATTAGAAAAAATCATAAAACGCTTTAAACGGAAATCCTAAGGAAAAGGAATATATAAAGTATAAGCAGCAGAATTATATAATCAAGGATAATATTGTGTAGATCCGTGACGAGGAAAACCCGCAACACACCACAGGCGAGTACCGACCAGGTAGTGGTACCAATCTCACTTATACCCACTGTCTTAAATTGGTTGCATGCAAATCCATTGCATGGCCACCCAGGTTTCTCCATCATGTCACAGAAAGCCAAATCCTTATTTTATTGGCATACAATGCTTACAGATATAAAAAAGCACATAGCTAATTGTCGCACTTGTCAGGAAAACAAAGGGCACACGAAGACACCTGTCAGCCTAGGGGCTTATCCCATGCCCAATCAACCCTTTGAAAGAGTACACTAAGATTTATTAACAGGGTTTTACGAGTCAGACAGAGGAAATAAGCACCTCCTAGTAATCATAGATGCCTTGACTCGATATACCGAACTGATAGCGCTTAAAACTAAAACCGCGGTTGAGTGCGCTAGGAAGTTTTACGAGTGCTACATTTGTAAACATGGAATTCCACACATGATAATATCTGACTTGGGTGGAGAGTTCAATAATCATTTCCTTAACTCATTGTGTCAATTCCTTAGCATAAAGAAAATCAATACCATGATCTACCACCCAGAGTCTAACGGGCTGGTGGGAAGAGCAAATCGTAAGGTTTTAAACATATTAAGAGTTACATTAGGGGGAATGGACCCCAGGGATATTGCCATACCTGCGGTATTAAGCACTCTTAATAACTCATATCATGTATCTATTGAAATGTCGCCGCACGAGGCACTGTACGGTACCCCAGCTAGAACGCCTTTCCATGTATTAACGCCTACAACCAGTTTATCAAATTCTCTAAAGGATGTTATGGATGCAAGCATAAGTCGATATAATATACTTCGTAAGAATCTAGAAGAATCTCAAATCATAATGAAAAGAAATCATGATAAAATAGCTAAGCCAACTAAAACATATACCGTGGGCGATAAGGTAGACATACAAGTATATGTACGCAAAGGACTCAATTACAAACCGACACCTAAGTTTGAAGGCCCGTTTAACATTTTAGAAATCTTAACGGCCAATAGATTTAGAGTTCAAAACGTACCCCAACCCACTGATAATAGAATCGTTCCATTGGCTCACATCAGAAACTAATAGAAGGGTAGAAGGAAGTGAGGGAAATTTTTGTATCTATGAAACTTGTATAATCACACACACATATATATATATATATATATATATATATATATATATATATATATATATATATATATATATATATAATGTAATGTGTAAACATTTTTCTTAAACAGGAGTAATTACATATATTTTACTCATTGCAGGTTTCCAAAATGAATCTCTTATTGTTAGGAGTGATACTGTTCGTTCAGACATCTTTATCGTGTGGGAAGAGCGCTAAAACCAAAAATATAGATTTTACTCATGGCACCATTGTAGAAAGAACAGAAGTAGTTTTCATTACCGCAAGCAATATAGTTATAGAAATAGATATGCAGGCGATCTTTCTCCCGGAGGATGACGTCATTAACCTAAAGAGTGACCTGTTGAGGCTTGCTGTTTCGTTGAATGAAATGCACCAACGTCATTTTCCTGCTAACCCAGAGAGTTCGCTAGCACAAACGCTAAGCGTCGCGGAAATGTTATCATACGACTTGCAAAATAAAACCGCCGAGGCAGAGGCTCTGGCTCGAGATCTGCTAATGTGGACTGTGCGGCACAATAACCTCGAATGACGCAACCTGTTTACCTTTGATGCATTAAACATCTTTGGATCTGTTGCAAGTTTAGGCTTAGGAATTTCAAATAGTTTTAAAATAAATGATCAGAATAAGAGAATTGAGTTTTTGCAACATGAAAACAAATTAGCTTTGTCCGAACTGCGTAGCCAGTTATCCTCAATCAATCAAATAATGAGTTAGGTGAACAAACATTCTAGTAATATCGATCAGATTATGGAAGTGCAACACTTGCTGGCTACGTTAGCCTATTATAGTTCGAAAGTAGATCATATCCGTACCAAAATATCACATTTTATTGAGAAATCAAAGGACTATGTAGAAGCTATTACGCTAGCAACAAAGGGTGTTTTATCCCCACATCTTTTGCCTATTAAAGGTCTGACTTTAACTTTGGAGAACGGACGGGAGAAACTAAGTTATGTTCCTTTATTAGACGCCCATAAGATAGAATTTTAGTATAGCTTAATATCGGTAAGCGTTGAAAATTACAGGATCATGATTACCATTCCCTTTGATTCTTCCGATGCCTGGCAATCATACAAAATAGCACCGTTCCCAACTTTCATGACGAATAACTCAAGTCCAGTAATATCCAATTTGACGGGACACATTGATTTCCCCTGATAGGGAATCATATACAGTCATTAAAGACTTAGATAAATTCACTCACTGTTCAGAAGCCATGAATAATAAAGTTTGTACAGCTGACTCCTTTGAATTCCATCCTATGTCAATGGATTCGTGCGAGTTAGGTATAGTGCTAAACGGTTCTCTCTCCCATACACACAAAGGTTGTCTGAAAAAACTTTATCCTTTTGACGATAATACGTTCAATTTCAGACTGAATAACGGCTCATGGATACGATACGACAAGGCCGGCTTCGAGGTGGCATGTCCGGACGGGTCCACAGCCCACTCCCAGGTTTTCGTTGCAGCCGACAGTTGTACTGGGACGTCCATGAACTACACGGTCCGAGGGGTTAACACTATCATCCGTGAACGGGCCTACTTTGCGAACTTCACGTGGACAACTACTGTTATCCCATCACTACCTCTCCCATGCAACGCGAAGGTGGCTCATCGTTTGACGCAACTAGCGGAGATGGGCCACACGCCACCGACTTATGCAGGAGGAGAAAATCTTCGTTTCTATGTGTCACTAGCCGTGTTTTGCGTTACGGTGATGATTTTTATCGCCGTTAACATCTTTGCTTGGCGTAGGTTGAGGCGAACACAGACGGATCTTCAGAGGAACTTTCTGGCACGTCCAGACAACACTCCTATTGCGTTAAAAGGCATTTATGTTTAGAGCCATTTGAAATTGGCCATTTCACTTGATTCGGAGGAAAATTGTCTGGAATTGTGTTGTGTGTGAAAAGCGGTCTGTACGCTGGCACTATGTAGGACAAGAAACTCCAAGCCTTTGCATTATTTTTTAAATATATGAAGAGTTGAAAGTATCTTTCGGGCACCTAATAAAATATTGAAGCCCTATATATTAAAATGTTGGTGCAAGTACGTACCAGGAATCTATATCTTGTGTGCAGTCATATGTTATCTTTATATCTTTACAAAGAGTAACAAATATTCTTAAACAGTTATCCACGGGGTAACAACTATTCTTAATCGGGTTACCTATTATCACTAGTGTATAAATTATGTATCTCCACGGGGTAACAACTATTCTTAATCGGGTTACCTATTATAACTCCTGTATAATTTATGTATCTTCACGGGGTAACAACTATTCTTAATCAGGTTACCTATTACTATAATCTTCATGTATACATGTTAACCTTTTATTTTTTGGTACCTCATAATCATTTACTAATATTATACCATATATAAGCAAACATGGACCTGTATTTTACATGCATTTTTCTTTATTTATGGATATGTCCATTAGGTATGTATTTTTTTTTTACATATACTTTTTGCATATTTATCTTAATCACCTGTTTATGGTTATGACTAAATATATACATACGGTCACACTCGTAGTAAACCATGTTTAACATAACTTTTAAATGTTCAATGCTTGAATGGTAGCTGTCCGAGCCTAATGTAATAGTTACATTATTTTAATACAGATAAATTCCATATCTGTATATAAACCCACAACCTAAAGGGTCATTGGCAAATTAGGAGTGTCACTACGTAATCATAAACAAGTCATGAAACTAGATCATGCTGTGCAATGCTTGCAGTAGCCTGGTTTGCGTTTGCATGTCGAATCATTTTCTGAATTTGTAAAACAAAGCACAGCTTCCATGGGAAGCGGTTGACCTATTCACCCATAGCGGGAGCGCATGACTTCCGAGGCCGTAGGGCTACGTGTTCATTTTGTTCTAATTATGATAAATCGCTGAGATAGCTAGTGTTCCGCTATCGACGCGATGCTCCTATATTTTTAGTTCACTTCAGATTACTCAACGGAGCGGTCATCCGACCAAACCATCTCTATACTCCAGTGATGGAGCAGCTAAGAAATAAAGTTGTTAAAATTGTACTCCATCCGTTTGAGTCATCTCCCTTATTCTAAAGAAGAACCAACTCTACTAGATATCACTCAGACAAGAAGGGAAAGTAGAACCAACAATGCTTACGAACAACAGTCGTAAGAAAAGACATACTAACTGTCGCTGTCTTATTTCATTATACTAAGTGGACAAGCGGGAGCTACACACATATATATATATACATATATATCTAATAAAAGGAGCCCATAAAAACACCAAAATATAGAGAAAAAGTACTATATTTCAGAGACTGCTGTCTCCCTCTTCAGGTAGATGAATGAGAAAAGTTTACAGAAAAGGTGGTATTTATACCAAGAGGTCCATCCACAAACAAGCCATTTTAAGTCACCCCCGCTGATAATCTTCCTTTACTCTTCTTAAGCGTTGGCTGAATGAAAATCTTGTCGATCGTATCTGAAATCCACGCTCCTTTTGAGATGTTCATTACCTGCCTCTCTTTTATTAAGGCCGATTCCATCATTTGACTCTTGTACCGGCAGTTGCTGCTATAAATTACACGTGACAAATTCCAGTTTATTCTATGGTTATGTTCATTTATATGGTTGAAAATAGCAGAGTTCTGTTGTCCATACCTAACTGACCGTTTGTGTTGTATTTAATCTCTGGGGAAGGGATTTACCGTAAATCCGATGTAAGATTGGTCACAGTCCTGGCATGGGATTTCGTATACCCCAGAGTCCTTTGGAGATGTCTTTTGTTGGACGTTAATCAGGGATTTGGCTAAGGTGTTTGGGTAAGTAAATACAAAAGGGTTCGATTTTCCGAGGGGGTTGGTTATTCTCTTAATCGTGTCCAGGTGGGGAATTATTATTTTATTGTTGGGTGTATCTCTGGTCTTGTCTTTAGGGGGTCGGTAGAAAATTACGTTTGCTTTGTGAATTGCTTTCTCAATTATATGGTCAGGATATTTTAAAGACGAAAGTTGCTTGCGAATTAGTTCAAATTCTTTTTCCAGGAATTCTGGGGAACAAATTCGTAAGGCTCTTAAGAACAAGTTACTAGCTACACCTATCTTGATAGTAATATCATGATAGCTAAAGTAGTGATGTATGAAAGTGAGAGAACGTTGGTTTTCTGTATATGGTAAATTTGTATTCTGTCGTATCTCTGATTATTAAAACATCAAGAAAAGGAATTTTGTTGTCTGTTTCCCATTCAACTTTAAATTTGATGCTGGGCACTAATGTGTTTAATTTCGAGAGGAATTCATTAAAATTGCCCCACCTATTATCCCAAAATGTTAGGATATCATCCACGTATCTCATCCACAGCATGTTTTTGGGTTTTATTGCATTTATTACTGTAGTTTCAAAGTATTCCATGTACAGATTGGCTAGAACAGGACTTAAAGGACTACCCATACTACACCCAAATTTTTGCTTGTAGAATGATTCCCCGAATGAAAATACGTTATTAGATGCACATAATTCAACTAGCTTTATTATTTTGTCAAGCGCCAATGGGAAATGATCTGAATAGGGGGATAATTTTACCCTTAAAAACTGAAGAATGTCCTGTACTGGTACTTTAGTGAACAGGGAATCTACGTCAAGGCTTAAAAGTTTTATGTTGTGAAGTGGTATATGTGCTTCTCTGAATGTGACAAAAATCTTCCGAATGTTTAATGTGACTGGGAGAAAAAGTGCTCCTAAAAAAGGGGAAAGGAGGCCAGCTAACCATTTAGAAATTTTGTAATTGAAAGCACCGGCACATGAAATAATGGGTCTGAATGGAAGATTGTCTTGTGAGTTTTGGGAAGGCCATAAAAATAGGGTAATTAAGGATTATTACTTTAAATTTCTCTAATAGTTCAATACTCTTTTTGTTTTTGTCTTTGCCAATTAATCTTACTTTCCGAAAAAATTCTGTGGGAACGTTTTGGAGGGATATTTTTCGTCAGTTTTTCGTATGTGTTTGTGTCGCTAAGGAGCTGGTTGATTTTGTCAAGGTAGAAGTCTTTGTCCATTATTACGATTTTGCCGTCTTTGTCGGATCTACTTATTATAACATCTAACTTTTTTAGCGAGTGGATGGCCATCATGAATCTGCGGGGAACAGGATATTTCTTATGCAAGTCAATTAAAGCATTTAGTAACACTCCTTTTAAACATATCTCTTCACGGTTGTAGTTTTTGTCAGATATGAATTTATCAAAAGCCACTATGAAGTCTAGGTTGTTTTTGCGGTCTGGCATAAGGGCAAATGATAAGCCTAAATTTAAAACTAAATGTTGATTTACAGTAAGTGGGGTGTTGGATAAGTTTAAAACTTTGTCTTGTTGCTCAAGATTATTCCATGCACTATTGTCTATTAGGTTATTTAATTTGCGTAGAAGTCTGTTGGAATGAGTCACGCTATTATAGATCTGACAAAGACGGCAAAATCGTAATAATGGACAAAGACTTCTACCTTGACAAAATCAACCAGCTCCTTAGCGACACAAACACATACGAAAACTGACGAAAAATCCCTCCAAAACGTTCCCACAGAATTTTTTCGGAAAGTAAGATTAATTGGCAAAGACTGAAGAAATTATTGAAACTATTAGAGAAATTTAAAGTAATTAATCCTAAATTACCCTATTTTTATGGCCTTCCCAAAACTCACAAAGACAATCTTCCAT
>NC_087202.1:131516337-131523837 GCF_015104395.2 Macrobrachium nipponense | reverse complement strand
ACGGGGGGACCACTGTACATATAATTCTTGGACCATGCATGATGGTCTTGCTCCAGTTAATACACTTTGGTTTACTGCACTTCCATTGTGTATTATGTTTTTCACATGCATGATATGCAACACAGGTTCAGTTATACAATACTTCTTTCCAAAATTTTGACACTAATGGGTTTGGGACATATGGTCTTATTTCTTGCTTTGGCGTAATATTTCAATTTTCCAAGGTAGATCTTGACCTTCAAAATTTTACTTTTGCAATATTTAACATTTGCTTATTTCTTTACTTGGTTTAATGAATATCTTCACTGTAATATCTTTTTTTTTATTTTTTTTTTTTAAAGAAAGTTCAAGTTCAAGTTACTGTTCTCAAGAAGCACAACAGCCACACTGAATGCTATTCATGGTGACTTTTTTTTTTTTTTTTTTTTTTTTTTTTTTCTTAAAGCTTATTATATTTATAGAGACATAGTCCTCAGATGACTGTTGTAGCTTCTATAAGCCCTGCCTTCTTGCTTAATGGCATTTCTGCTGCTGAATGCTGTTTAATATACAATTTTCAAATTTGATGCTGAAATTTTCTGTTGTATCTGAAGTTAAAACCTCAACCAACTTCCACTTCCAAAGAGGGGGTCGAAGTGAGTCAAGGTGTCATGTTGGTATTTACTATTTTCAGGTGCTTTATATGGTATTAACATTTCAGTACCATCCTTATTTTGATTATTTGGGTTCTCCAGAAAGAATTGTCCAGTTTTCAAGCAAGAAAATCTGCTCTGTACTGAAGCAGAGGTCATCAACTGTGCCAAGTCGCTACATCAAAAGGGCCAGGGGCATTTAAATCTTTAAAGTTACTACTCAAAGATAGAGAAAAAAAATATAAACCGAACTGACTCCCAAATGTCAGGCCCAACCCTACCCCATAGGGGGACGACACAACATGATTAGAGCAGCCCAAGCCTAAGCCAGACCCATTTAATAGGACTGGGTATTGAAAGAATACAATCATCCCCACACTAATCATGTTACGGGCAAACCAGATAAAGTGCCAAGAGTCCTACTCCCAGAACCAGAACCCCTGATGATCAGTGGTCCAAGCCCTGAAGAATAGTTCTGCCCTTGAGCTATCAATCTGATAACTCTCAGGTCCAAACATTATTGGGTAAGTGATGGTCCTACCACAGTTCCCACTATCTAGCTTTGGATATAAACCCAGTCCTAGCTATAACTATTCCTATTTATCAAGTAAAATAATTTTGGCAGAAGTAATAAATTAAAAATAAATTCATCCAAAGCAAAATATATAGGCAGTCCTCAGTTATCAGTGATCCGGTTTTATAGGGCTTGTCTAGCTCCATAATACCAAAAATTTATGACGCCATAATGGGCAGAGTTCCGATTATTGACACCTTATAACGCACCAATAATAGAATTATGGTGCCATAACATACCTAACAGAGGCGCCATAATGGTGCTGATAACCAGTTATCGGCACCATAAACGCCATAAATCGTAAACTTTCGGTTAATGGCGGTTTCCACTTATCCCCCCCGCCCCCCCAACAAAACCACGCTGATTACCTGGGACAGCCTACACAATGACCCTTGGACTTGAACCAGGAACAAATTGGGTTTTAAAGAGCCCCCTCACCATCTAAGGTGGTCCCAAGTTGAGGGGAGGGCATCTCTGAAAACCAGCTGGCCCAATTGGATTCCAATGGTTCTGCCATCAAGATAGCAATGGGAAAATCCCATCACCATCTCTTCGGTCCAAATCATAGTGTGTGGTGACTCAATTACCAAACCTCCTACAATTAGCTTCAATTGTGAACCCCTTCCAAAATAAGATCCCTTCTCAGACTCGTCTTAGCAATAAAATTTTGCAAAACTGGAAATATTGACGCCATTTAACAAAAGAACTACGTAGGATGATTCATTTGCCTGGGTCTTTCAGCCACTCACTTTGCCAAGGCTTCCTACTTGAGGGGAGTGGATCCCTACCCCCCCACAGTAAAGGGGTAGGGATCAGGAGTCAATATATAACAGAGCAATAATCATTTAAAAACAAATTAAAATGCAAAATCTAAAATCCTACTTACCTCTGAAGGAAATGTAGCACTGAACATCAATGTTTGTCTCTGATCAGGAGGCGGCATTGATGAATGATGAAAAATCTTTTTCAAGTCTGTTAAAAATCCCATTGAAAGCATTTTGTCTGCTTCATCCAAAACTATAAACTTCAAATCATCAAAAAGAAGATTTCCTCTATTCATAAAATCAACAACTCTACCAATAGTTCCTACCAATAAATGGCAACCATCCTGGAGGGAAAGAAAAAATACATGACACATACAAAAAAGTGGGATATAGATACATACACTGGCAAAAAAATCTTGATAAAATACATCAAAGATAAGTCATTACTGACAAGGCTTAAATTATGTTTAAAAATGAAAGTAACTAACACTGAATATACCATGAGATACTTGGTGAAAAATTAGACAATCTGATCAAACTAACATCATTGTAAACACTCAATCAGCAGTACAATGTTTTTTTTTCTTTTCTTACTACGTAGAAGGGAGGGTTAAAAATAATGTTAACAAAACACGACATTACATAATTTGCCAAGATACTTGACCCATGAGTGAATGCATGGAAGTATGTATACTTCCATGCATTCAATCAATTCATCGTTTTATATATATATATATATATATATATATATATATATATATATATATATATATATATATTCTTTTCTTACTACATAGAAGGGAGGGTTAAAAATAATGTTAACAAAACACGACATTACATAATTTGCCAAGATACTTGACCCATGAGTGAATGCATGGAAGTATGTATATATAAATATATATGAACATACCTATCAATCAATTCATCGTTATATATATAGAGTAAAACCTTGCTTTAATGGACCCTGAACCACCAGCTAGGCAATGGATTTATAAAACAAAATCTGGCCAAGGGTAATGGCTGTTGTTAATTTACATTTACTCGCTCAATAACTCTAACACTGGTGTGAAATTGGAACTTGCCATATATTTCCATGTATAAGTTGACCACTAGGTAAAAAATATGGCAAATTTCCATTAATCTACCTAATATCTGTATTATAAGATGACTGCTAAACTCCAAATATCATTATAAGTATAAAAGTAGTTTAACCAGGCCAGTAAGCTGATTTTCAGCTCTCAAAGAACTAGAATAAAATCCCATGTCTAAGCCAGAGGCCACACTAGCCATTTATTTATGATATATGAACGAATAGTCCATTTCATATCAGTAGAGGGAATATGGTGGAATAGAATAACTTCTTCAGTAATGACATCTCTTGTTTCATGGCCAGCACATTAGTTACCTAAAAAGGGATTTTGACGAAGGAAAAATCTATTTCTTGGCTCAGTTCGTGTCGCTTCGTGAAATAATCCCTTAAGTTCATTATTTCTAGGTAAATGATACTAACATTACCAGAGAAAAACAAAAATAGGGGGATGTCAGAGTAACTGACTCGCTCACCCAAAATAAAAATAGGGTGTCAGTATGGTACTAGGGCGAGTGAGACCACTACCACAAACCTCTTGTCATTTAGAGTACTCCTTCACCAAAATCCCCCTCCCTGAGAGAGCTGATACACGGCCGGCGCCAGCAACTACTACTACACACCCTCCCACGCCAACCGCAGCGCCTCTCGTGGCCTTCCTTTTCGTTAGCGAACTTCCGCACACACGTGTTTTCCATTGCTCTGTGTTTTGTGTGACTTTGGATTATCCTTTCGCTTACGATGGAACTCCAAGCTATTGCAGCAGCTAAGTTAAGTACCCCAAAAGGTTATACACTAGTTTTAGCCAGCCAGGATCCTTTTTTACCATTTTTTAGGTTCAATAATGGTCATCCTGGTCTGGCGCCAGGCGCGCCATGCCGGCTTGCCTCGTGTTTTGGTTTGCTCTTTCGGTCTTCTATACCGTAGTAGCTATTCCTTGTTGTGTAGTATATGCCTTTATCATGCTATATATTACACGTGGTATGGAAGTTGCTGCTTCCTTTTGGACAGACCCAGCAAAAATGGACTAATATGAATTTGGAAGCAAGCCTAAACAACCAATCTTGAATTCGTATATTGAATAATTGAATGTTTAGGGTTATACTGCTTAATGGATATGAGTACACTATAGGAATACAAGTACTATAAATTATTGTGTAGCATCAGCAACATGGATGAAACTCTACCGCTATTAATAGTGGAGAAAAAAGTATTTTAATAAAAAAAAAACTGGTCATTAAAAAACACATTTTACTGTTTTCACACCGATAACAAATAATTACATAAATCTTTTATTATTATGAAATAGAACAAAAATAACAAATGGAATCCATTTTTCACACAAAAGAATGCACCCAACTCCATCTATTAGGGGAAAAAATAATCGAATTCACAACAAGGAGTATTTAAGTCATAGTTCAACTTAAAAGCACTTCATATAAGAAAAAATAACCTTGCCCCATATAAAGTTTCTAGAGATCTATTTACTATAAATAGAAGCAAGAGAACTGCTCTGAATCGAATTATATAGGGCGAAATAAACCTGCCTCTGCCGTCAGCTGATTTTTCCAAACCAAAAGTTTGTATTCTATAATATTATATACCGTATATACTCGCATATCATGCGACTTTTGTAGCCCTAATTTAGAAGCTGATTTTAAGGGGGTCGCATCTTACATGAGATATAAAATTCGAGTATGTAATAATCATATGTTGATATCGTATGATAAAACACAAACATAATGGGTATGGATCTTTTCCATGAATCTTTTCAACAGTTGTGTTTTAACTTCACTGCATCCAATAATATTTTATGTATTTTCATATTACTATTTGTTTTTATTACAAAATACAAACATAGCAATCATGTTTGGGTTTAAAGATCAGCTGAGGGCCATTGAGAGTAAGTTTGTTTTGCTGGGCTGAACTCAATCAGAGCGACTTTCTTGCTTCTAGTTAGCGCAAATGAATCTCAAGATACTCTATTTATATACGAGCTAGGGTTATTTTACATTTTAGTGTTTTCAAGTGGAAACATAACTTGAAAATGTATCGTTTGTGAACGAAATTTAGTTATTCTTTCATTAGTAAATGGCACTGAAGGCATGTTTATTGCGTAAACAAAAACCAACAAATTCCGTTCGATATTTTCACTATCTCATCAGAATACTACGAGCTTTGCATATTTATCTTTTATTGGAGTGAAAACAGTAAAATGTGTTCTATTCATGCCCAATAGTTTTGATTAAAACTCTTCTCTCATTGTGTTTGCGGTCGAGTTTGAAGGTACTGCACCGAAGTTTGCAAGTTTCATCCATATACATAGTACTATTATCATGCATTGGCAACAAAGATATAACTCCAGTAAATTTAAGCCATCAAACACAACCATAGATAAAATTGAGAGAAAATAATTTTAATCAAAACTTCAGGTCTTGAAAGAACACATTTTACTGTTCTTTTCACGCTCATAAAACATAAGTAACATAACGGTAAAGGTTCATACTACAATGAAATGAAGTGAAAATAGCGAACAGAATCACATAATATTTTTACACAAACATGCCTACAATGCAATCTGTAAAAAAAAAAAAAAAAAAATATATATATATATATACAGTAGCAGTCATAATACTTTGCATGATAGGGAAGATGGAAGAAGAAAAAGAGTACAACAAACTAAAAATATTCAGGAAAAATCAATTATTAAAGCAACCATCATAAAATTTGGAATGAATAATCACCAACTCCTGCCCTAGTACTTGATAGGCATGCCACAACGTTTACGGACTTTCTGGAGTGTCCTTGGCATTGAATCTGAAAACCGCTGCAGGAAGGACTCGTACAGATCGTCCCAAGTGCGTTTCAAACTTTGCACTGCAAGATGTGTCCACATTCAGTAACTTTCTTTTTATGATTGCTTAATGATTGAAATGGCTGGGGAATTCCCTGGCTAGTATATTCAATTCCACAATCTCTAAGCCACAAAGTATTCTGTTTGGCGGTATGATCCCCAGTGCTCGAATCTTAATCCAATGCCATTGAAAATCAGCCATTGAAACGAAAAAAAATTCGGCTGAGCGAAATTGACTAATTGGGAACTTAACTAGAGCTACTGGCTCACTCACAGAAAGTGTAACTCTGTGTAAGAGCTCTTCAGTAACCTGTTGGATGTTGTGACAGTTGGATGTCGAATTCTTTTCTCGTGCTCTGCCATAGCCGTTGCTAACATTATTTTGTGTGGTTGAGTGAGTGTGGTTGTATTAACAATGTCTAAACTGTATACTTCCATTGAGATATCGTGTGAGAGTGATACAACTTTACGAGGAAG
Source organism: Macrobrachium nipponense (assembly GCF_015104395.2). Taxonomy (NCBI): domain Eukaryota; kingdom Metazoa; phylum Arthropoda; class Malacostraca; order Decapoda; family Palaemonidae; genus Macrobrachium; species Macrobrachium nipponense. The sequence continues at coordinate 131,517,449 of NC_087202.1, read as the reverse complement.
GCATTAAAACTGGTGTAATTAGTCAAATAATTGGCGTGAAACAATGGACTGTCCAGAACATTCTGAAAACTTTTCGTGAGTCGGGATGGAAGGAAGTACCCAAGGCTAGGACCAGCACTAGGAGGCCCCCTATTATTAGTAAGAAGGGGTTAAGAGTTCTCGCCAGGAACATTGAGGTCTCAATGTTCCTGGCGAGAACTCTTAACTCCCTCTTACTAATAATAGGGGGCCTCCCAGTGCTGGTCCTAGCTTTGGGTACTTCTTTCCCTCTCGATTCACAAAAAGTTTTCAGAATGTTTTGGACAGTCCGTTGTTTCACGCCAATTTTTTGGCTAATTACATCAGTTTTAAGGCCTTCTTCGTAAAGTTGTATCACTCTCACACGAAATCTCAATGGAAGTATACAGTTTAGACATTGTTAATACAACCACACTCACTCAACCACACAAAATAATGTTAGCAACGGCTATGGCAGAGCACGAGAAAAGAATTCGACATCCAACTGTCACAACATCCAACAGGTTACTGAAGAGCTCTTACACAGAGTTACACTTTCTGTGAGTGAGCCAGTAGCTCTAGTTAAGTTCCCAATTAGTCAATTTCGCCCAGCCGAATTTTTTTCCGTTTCAATGGCTGATTTCCAATGGCATTGGATTAAGATTCGTTCCACTGGGGTGATCATACCGCCAAACAGAATACTTTGTGGCTTAGAGATTGTGGAATTGAATATATCCACGACTAGCAGGGAATTCCCCAGCCATTTCAATCATTAAGCAATCATAAAAAGAAAGTTACTGAATGTGGACACGTCTTGCAGGGCAAAGTTTGAAACGCACTTGGGACGATCTGTACGAGTCCCTCCTGCAGCGGTTTTCAGATTCAATGCCAAGGACACTCCAGAAAGTCCGTAAACGTTGTGTCATGCCTATCAAGTACTAGGGCAGGAGTTGGTGATTATTCATTCCAAATTTTATAATGGTTGCTTTAATAATTGATTTTTCCTGAATATTTTTAGTTTGTTGTACTCTTTTTCTTCTTCCATCTTCCCTACCACGCAAAGTATTATGACTGGTACTGTATATATAAATAGTAGTAGTTCACGAGACTTATTT
>NC_087202.1:131452495-131515837 GCF_015104395.2 Macrobrachium nipponense | reverse complement strand
AGTTGAATAATAGCTCTCATAGGGCTGGGTCGAAAGATTACAACAAAATGGAGTACAAGGTCTAGATGTTTATTATTATTTCTAATGTTTACTATTATTATTATTATTATTATTATTATTAAAATAGTTTACCAGGACACTGAGCCGACTCTATGCTCTAATAAGACTAACCCAAAGCATAAGAATGAGATAGTACCAGGTCTAGGCCAGAGGCCGAGCTCTGGGACCAAGATAGGTCATTCAGCATGGTGATGAATAAATGAAAATGAAATTAAAAATGGCACGAGGGCATAAGCTCTCACATGCAACATGACACACTTTAAATACATTTTCCATATTTCCATACATACTAAAAAAATTATTAAAATTCAGAATAGTTAAAATTTTTAAAATTGAATTTCTTTTTAAAATTCATTAAATGCCTAAGGGCTATTGTATTTTCATTATTTCTTACTTACTTTTATATTTTAGCAATTAAATTTCAGTTTATGAATATTAAAACTTGAATAATGGTAAAATGTAGAAGATTGACAAAATCTCTTCATTGAATTATTTCCAAAAGTTGATAATTGCTGTTGGTTATACATACTTTGGACATTCCCCACAATACAAGTTTGACTGTTATCACTTTGCAGTTTGGGTATTACGGAGAAGGACCATGTTGATTGTTCATTATGTATCCACGTCAAACGAGTATGTCCGATTTGAACACTTGTCAGAATTACTTGTGTATGACATTAAGGGTAAAAAGAAAAAGCCAGGCACTGGGCCAAGAGGGCCATACACCATAATGAAAAGTAAATAAATTATATAATGGTAAATGAATTAGTAAAAGAAATTATCAATAAATGAAATAAAAGCAATGTGACCAATGAATAAAATAGGATATGAACTTTAATGAATGACAAATATATATATTGTAACAATAGTAAAAGAAATGATCAATAAATGAAATAAAAGCAATGTGACCAATGAATAAAATAGGATATGAACTTCAATGAATGACAAATATATATAATTGTAACAAATCTAATGTCATTAAAAATCTGAGATATAGTATATACTTAAACAAAAATTAAATTTTATTAAAAATTTGTATATGTACGCTATAAAAAAAAATAAAAGGAGAAACCTATTTCATCTCCCAACCCCTATTCAAGGAATTTACCCATGAAATATCTTTATCTCTGGTTAAAATATCCGAGGCAAACTCTGAGAAAGTGCTCCACTGTTAGTATTTTGTCATAGCACAGTGAACACCCTCAAGAGGGCTGCTTCCACCTAAAACTGAGGGTTTAAATGAGCGTGCCCAATCCTTATTATTGGCAAAAAGAAGTCCACTTTTCTTGCCATTTACTTTAAATCAAGATGTAATAGGACCTTTTAGGTTTGTATAATGAACTTTACTGAAAGTGGTTTCTGATAAAATACTAGCAACTTTCAGTTCCCATCTGTCATCTCACTTCCTTGAATCCCCATGTAAGAAGGAACCTACAAATGATACTTAACATTTATGGAGACAATATATACAAAAAAGCCACTCCTAAACATTTGCTTTAATGGATGAAAGCTATTGTGTACAGCATCCAGTTCCTTTAGCTTGATTTTGTAAGCTGAGAAAAAAAAACCTGACAGCCATAGTCTAGCTTGGATCGACACAGTGTCATATAGCCTCAGAAAATTTCTTATCAGCCCCCAAACTAAATCCAGATATAACCTTTAATGATTCAAAGATTAACATTAATATTTAGGGCTCTAATTTTGCTGGCCCATGTTAATTTATGGTCAATAGTCATCCCCAGAAATTTTACTTCAAATGCCGGTACCTAGAAAAATCTTACTGGATTGTCTTGGAAGAGAATTTGAAACAATTCTCATCAGACCACTTATAAACACAGCACTAAACAGACCTTTGCAAATGTTTACATACTGACAAGGTGCAGTACATTGCAAGGTCAACAAAAAATGATATTGTTATGATACAATAAAGTTTGTTCATACTTACCTGGCAGATATATATATAGCTGTATTTTCTGAAGTCCGACAGAATTTTAAAAACTTCCGACACACGCAGTGGTTCGGCCAGGTGGTTAGTACCCATTCCGCCGCTGGGAGGCGGGTATCAGGAACCATTCCCATTTTCTATTCAAATAATTTTTATTTTCCACTGTCCCTGAGGGGAGGTGGGTGGGACTTATTATATATATCTGCCAGGTAAGTATGAACAACTTTATTGTATCATAACAATATCATTTTGTTCATGAAACTTACCTGTCAGATATATATATAGCTGAAACCCTCCCACCTTTGGAGGTGGGAAGGGACAGAATAGAGGATTTTGGGAAAAAAATGCATGCAGATGATTTACATCTTGGTTCCACCTGTTAGCATAGCTGGCTTCGTGGTTACTGCCACGTAAGTCTGCTTGTGCTACTAGAGTTGCCATCGAGGTAGAGACCTATATAGCTGGTGCACTCCAGATGATCTGTCAACAGGGGCGAGACCACGACGTGACTAGACCATATTGACCATACCATGAGGGCTAAGAAGTAAAATAAATATATATATATATAAATATATATATCACCACCTGACCAACCTAGCCCAAAGTTAAGGTGTGTTAACTAAGGCTTAAGAGTTTAAGAAGTCGCCGTTTGCGGCGACTCAACAACTAAATTAAGAGCTCTTCCTAACCATTTTCTACAGGATAGGATGAGTGGTACTTCTTGCCCCCAAGATTGTGTCTGCAGACACGTATGGCCCTAGCGAGCAGCAGATCTCATATGCCATCTTCACATCTCGCAGGGAGTGTGAAGTGAACACAGATTGCTTCGCTAAAACATGGTACTCAGGATGTTGCTGAGTGCCATGCTCTGTTGAAATGCTTCCGAGGCCGCGCCCTCACCTCGTGAGCATTCAGATAAAAGATTTCAAATCTTTGTGCAAACACAATGAAGGAGCATTTTTGAAAGAACTCCTTAACACTAAAGCCAGGCTGTTCTTCGATAAGGGCAAGTCTGGTCTTTTTCGGAACACTGCAGATTGCCCGATTGACTTCGACTTTCTTGAGTTTTATGTAGATAAAACTTGAGAGACCCGACAGGGCACAGGACTCTCTCTGGCTCCTGCCCACTAACTTGTGCCATCCTTGCTTCCAAGCTCCTGGCCCAAGGACAAAACGGGTTACCATTCTTAGGCCACAACGGAAGGGTTAGAGAGCACACCGCCTTGTGTTCTCTAAAGCCAAAACTTGTGACGATGGCTTAAAATCTCACTAACCCTCTTTGTCGTATCTAGGGTGGTTAGAAGAAGGCCTTCCTGATCACATGCAAGAAGTTAACAGGTAGGAGAGGTTCGAATGCTTTGACATCAAGAACTTCAGACTACGTCTAAGTTCCATATTGAAAGCTTCGATCTGGGCATGCACAGTCAGTCCGTCTGTACTAAAGTCAGGTGACCGACCAGTTGACCAGTCAGACGAATCAAGGAGGACAGCAAGGCTGTACCCTGAAGACCATAAGCACTATTCTTCGCTGAACGGATGAGTTGTTCTGGACTGACCTGGGCGATTCAATCTAAGCAAACCTTGGGGGTGTATCAACGCAACCCAACGTCGTCAGCGAATCAACTCCTGACTCGAGCTTCTGGTGCCAGGAGAAAGGAGCGAGGAGCAAAAAGGCGATTCAGTCCCGAAGGAAGAATGCCTGACAGTCCAACCTGGTCTCATGTTACACGATCATCGGGGGTGTATAAACGCAACCGACTTCGTCAACAAGAAACTCAGGGCTACTATATGTCGCCTGATCTCGCACGAGTGTCTGACTCGAGAAAACAGGTGAGACAAAAAGTAGATGATGAGCGAGGTTCGAGATTCCACAGAAACTCAAAGATCGTGAAGGGCTGTTGTTTTGACAGACGCAAATCTCTGAGACCAAAGGCCGTCAACAACATATTTGCGTATTCTTTAATAGTTGTGACTGCCAGCTTATCCCATTCTTCAGACGGAAATGGAAGACGGTAATCTTATTCCTGTCAACATCTCGATAGCCTGAACGTAGTCAGACTCAGAGCGGAGATGTATATAGGTAGTTATAGGTACCTTTCGAGTTAGAGTAGACCGACTCTCTCGGAAAAGGTCCTTGGAAAGTGAACTAGGAAGTATGTGACCTCTGTGAATCCAGGATCCTGAAGGCAAACATGGGGCGATCAGCGTCATTGTCGCTCCCTGTGACGTCATAATCCTCTTTATTACATTTCCTAAGCGATTGAAAAAAGGGGAAAAGACTAAAATATCCATCCCCGTTCAATATCATAGGATGGCGTTTAATGGTACCGATCCCAGATCGAGAATAAGGGAGCAGAAAAGAAGAAGCCTCTTCGTCCTCAACATATCGAAGAGAAGAATGAAAGGGCGTCCCTAAAGTCTCCACAACTCTCAACTTACTTCTAAAGAAAGATTCCACTCGGAAGTCAATAGTTGCTGCCGTCGATCTAGACGATTCGTACGGACTTTTGCAATCCTGTAACGAACCTCTAGAGGATCGTTACATTCTACGCCTGTTGTTATATAGGCTTTCTCGTAAACTCGAACAGGGACCGAGAGAAGATACTTCTTAAGATATGAGAGAGCTGTGGAATATCAGAGTTGATCTGGACCACTGGTTCCCAAAACTCGTTACGAGGACTGGAGGGACTACCGAATCGCTTTTACTTCTTTCAGATTAAGATCCAGGACATCTGAAACCCTATCCAGATGTCCGGCACCTTCTTTCTATCACCTCAGGTGATAAACGCACTGAGAGATGTTCAGAATCATTCCTAGATCTTGAATAATATTTCAGTTTCCCGGTAGGAAAAAACTGTGGTCTGAATTGCAGTCTATTCGGGGAAACAAACTTCTTCAGGAAGGAAATGGTCCCCAGCAAGCCTTCCATCCATTCCCTCCCCGAGTATGCTTACTTCCCTACTAAGGCTGCGCTTTGCCTAAGCAGGAGAGCTATATAAAAGTGCAATGTTGCGGTAGACTCGTAGTTCTATACCGTGCGGTAACGAGCACCGAAAGGATTAAGAGATAATCTGTTGAACATAGTAAGGCAAAACGAAATGCAACGTTTATTCATTCACGTAAGAAATCCCCTCAATCTTAGGCTAAAGTCCGTGATTGTAGGGCAGAGATACAGTTAGTCAGTTCAATCCCGCAGGAGAGACGTAACCTGCCAGCACAGAGATACGGTTAGTCAGTCAATCCCGCAGGAGAGAGAGACGTAACCTACGGCGCATGACAGCGCCCGATCTGTTACTGGCTCGGTTGGACTGGAGGACAGACACAGCGTGACAGCAGCAGCCAGCAGCTTACGAACGTCGTCTCTTAACTTTATGTCTGGGTTGCCAGCTACCCTATTCTACGAAGAAATAGGTCCGTTATTTTTTTAGCAGAAAGACTCTCAAGCTGGTATATTTAAGCGAAACAGAAAACGCTAAATATATAGATGCGTTTGTGTCGTCAGAACACTACCATACAACGGTCAAAGATAAATCGGAAACTCCTGGAAGGCTGCAGGGAGTAACGATTAAATGTCCTTAAAATAGACAATAGACCTCTCGGTTGCCATCCGAAGAGGTAACTACAGCAAGCGTATATGACTTGAACCAACCACCGAAGTAAAATAACGCAAGGCAAAATATGAAATTATATCACAATAAAGTTTGTTCATACTTACCTGGCAGACATATATATAGCTGAATTCGGAAATACAGCTACATACATATCTGACAGGCAAGTTTCATGAACAAAACTTAAGAGATCGAAAGCAGTCAGCTCAAGCTTCTTATGTTACTGGACATAAGCGTTCATTGACGTAGTCTACAAGTCTATTTCTTGTACGAGTCTGCGAATGACGAATGAGAGCTCTTCCGAATCTTGTCAATAAGAGCTTATTCGCTTACGCAATATCAAGTTAATGAGATGTTTGTCAATGAGAAAACTAACCCATTTACGGGACAAAGAGATATTTTGTCAATGAGGGGATACCCACTTACTTGACAAAACGAAAGTATATTGTCAATGGGGGAAAGTCACTGAATTGACAAAACGTAATCCAGAGAGTCGAGCATTTTATTTTCCGATTCCCGTCTCAAACGAGGAAGGGGCAAGAATCCTGTTAAGAGACTGGGCTTACGGCAGGTAGAACGACGATGTTCAATTCGGCAGCGTAGTCCCCCCGACTAGAAACTAACAAAAAATCTATCATCTGAAAAACCCTTTCAGATGGGCTAAAAAGCTTGCAAAATTATCCTGGGAAGAGGAAGAAACTCTCCAACCAGCTTCCTCTCCGTATCACAACTAATGCCTGCTAAAGCTTAAAATTTATTGGCAGTATGGCAAAGGAAGTCCTGTCTTGCGCTTTCCTGAAGAGCGTCCTTTTGATGAGTGCCTTTGCAAGAATCCCACTGAACGTTGCCGAGAGTCCTGACGTGCAGGACATCGAGCCTTACATAACCCGTAACTGCCTTATCGCAAAGTCTTGACTGCGGTAGTGGCAACTTAAATTTATTGGCAGAATGGCAAAGGTTGCGGTAGAGCAAACGAGATCTTCCCTTGAGCTTTCCTTAACTCCATCCACCTATGCGAAAAGCAATATTAATTGACAGAGACCTCTTGAATTCACGAAACCCGATGTCTTGCTGGGTTTCGAAGAAGAAGTTGTCTGTTCACTTTAAACTTCCTCCGAAGCACTGCCTACTTCACATTCTTTGCAGGTGAGGTAGAAGGTATCACCGGAGGTAGAGATAAAACATTGTTTCTTTAGGCCCATATCTGAAACAAGAGCTTGAAGAGTTCAACAGAAACGTTCAGCCAGGCGACACACCTGGCGTGCGCTGGTGCACGCTCGGCGTCCACTGGAGCGTGCTGGCGTCCACTGGAGCGCGCTCGGCGTCACTGGCGCGCACTTGGCGCGCACCCGCGCGCGCCTGGAGTCCATCCGAGCGTCCCGGGCGTCCGCTCTCAAAAGCTTCCTGCTACTATGACTTCTCTTACGTATTTCTCGGTGGAAAGACGGACACGAGTTCAGGCGACGTTCGCCTTCTTACTTCTCCACTGAAAGCGCATAACGAGAGAGAGAGAGAGGACGTGAAGCGCCCTCTTCTATAAAGCTTCTCTTTAGAGGGCGCGAGTCCTTCCGAAAGCTCCAAACCCCTGCATGGGGAGGATGCTTCGGAGGACGAGAAGCAATCTTTCAGGATTCGTGCACGCGCACGCAACTTTGGCAGTCTGGGGATTTTCATCAGAAATCAAGGTGCCGAAGGCACGCCAGATCGGTGGGTGGGGGTTCCTTGTAACCCTCCTTAGGCTTTCGACATGCTCCCTCCCCGGGTCCTGGGAGTCAAGCAGAGGTCCCGGCCTAGAGGCGAAACGAGGCCGATCTGACGCACCCTCCACTACACAAGGGTATCACTGCACTTCTGCACTTCTTCACTTTTACTCTCTCAAGCAAGCACTTTCGATTCTAAGATACGAATCGAAAGAGTATCAGAGAAAGGGCAATTCCTCTACAGACACTGCTTAAGGGCCCGAAGGCAACACTGCAGGGTTTAGAGTAACAATTACAGAAGTAGCACTTCACAGCAATGAAGAGAGCGAGCACCTTCTCGTAGACATATTCATAGCCCGTAGGCCATACTACAGGGTTAGGCAAAATAAAGTCTACAGGAAGGTTAGCAGGTTCACTACCCTGACTTTTGTTACTGATTAATTTCGTACATACGAATCATACGTCTTCCTTACGGAATTAGACATGTTTTACTGATTAATTGCGTACAATACGAATCATACGTCTTCCTTACGGAATAGACAAAGTCTCACGACATTCTTACATGACAAATCTCAACAAAGAAGCAAGACCCATACCCCTCGTACATACCAAGTGCGGATCTAACGAAGCTTCGGTAGCCACACCCTATCTTTGCAGACAACCCCGTCTGAAACTAGCCTAACTAGATTCAGATATTTTATGCAAAAATGAATCAAATTCAAATCAATTTAAGATAGCGTATGCCTAGCCACAAATCCCACAAATCCAAGTAAATAAATCAAAAGACAATTAGGATACTTAGCGGCAATGAAGTTTCCAAAATCCTAAGACGGAGGTACTGAAAACAGGTGTTTTCAGCACCAGCGACAGAAAAATTATGAGTAGAAAATGGGAATGGTTCCTGATACCCGCCTCCCAGCGGCGGGAATGGGTACTAACCACCTGGCCGACCACTGCGTGTGTCGGAAGTTTTTAAAATTCTGTCGGACTTCAGAAAATACAGCTATATATATATCTGACAGGTAAGTTTCATGAACAAAATGAACATTAAAACAGTAGGCAAGATCTTTCAACCATACTATTTATTGCCAGTGAAAAGTGTTACACTTACAAACACTTCCTTGGGGAACTCCTTCCTCCTAAACAAAAGGTTGGGAGAGTGAGTTGTTGTAGGTATGTTTTCGTAGAAAGTTTAATGGATTTGTAAATGGGTTTGCTGGAAAAAATATATAATAAAAATATTTTTTTTTTTTAATGTTTTTTTTTAAGTTTGTTTTTCTTTTTCATTATAGGTTTGGAAAACTTTGGCATTGATTATTAAGAAGACAGTTTTGCACTCCTCCCTTGTTTGCATGGTTCTTACCCTTCCATAGATTTAGCATAAACAATTTGAAAATGACGATGGTGTAAACCAGTGACTAGTGCGCAAGTGTAGTAAGGATAATTGTTGTATCAATTTTTAGAGGCGTGATAAATGCTGGATATTATTTTCAATTTTGAGAAGGGTTAACATATGTTGTAAATGACAACGTGATTTACATTAATATGAACTGAAGTTCCTGGTATCAAAGTGCAATATATGTTTTAATGTTTGTTTGTTGTGATACACAAGTTTTTTTTTCTTTTTTACACAAGACCCTAATGTAGTATGTAAAGGGCAAAATATACATATGTTTTAATTTGTTTTGTCATGAACATTGATCAAATTAGGAAGGCTGCACATTAATTGGGACATTTTTCACAACAGATATGTAGTACAAGTAAAGGGTGTTATTTGGTATTTTGGATTGGAAGGCGTAAGTTCTTTTGAGAAACAAAGCTCATTGCTGGTGTAAAAATTGATTTTGTTGACTAAGTAGCTAAAAAAAAAATTGATGTGTTCTTGAGCAATTGTGTGTGGTGTGACAGTGGTATACTTTCCTTGGAAACTCCTTATTTTCAAAGAAATTAAGTTTTTCATTGTATTTCATGTATACTTATATAGCTATGATTTTTTGTTAGCTGATTTTGCTAACCTTGTTGTGTACTGTCGGCCAAAAAACTGGTGGCAGAGTTTCATAATTTTTCGTTCACCTGCCTGACGCACGATTCGTGCCTTATTTATCGATTTTTCTTTTCAAAGATGGAAGAAATCATATGTAATGACGTTAAAAACAGTCACCGATATCTTTAGAACATTATGTTATGTTATTGTCTAAAACTATTTTCTATTTAGCAAATTGAGTGAACGAAACGAAGTGATAAAAAAAAGTCATATCACAACCATAGATATACATTACCAAATAGATAGGAGACACCTATCACTAGTAGTATCGCATAAACATAGTCATTAAATTATCATTTCAATATTAAGCTGAAGGTAGTTGAACTATTCCATTTGTTAAATTTTACAGAAAACATTGGAATCTTAAAAAAAAAAAAAAAATCCTACCAGTGTGAACCAGGCAACCTCACTCTATTGCTTTAGATGTTATGTGCACGGGAATCTAATGTCAATGTGTCATTTTATCAGTCTAAGAAACATCCCTCTATGAGCGAGAGACAATTATTGCACTACATTCGGTGCAAGTTCCTGTTGGAGAGATATCAAGAAAGCTTAATAAACCGGAGAGAATCATACATAGATGAATCGAATTGTTTAAGGAACGGCAAAATTTAGAACATGGGCCTAGAGGTGGAACACCTCAAAGCACCAAATGAGAGCAAGTCGATACAGTAGTGTAAACGTTGCTGGGCAACATTCATTTGTGAATTTTGAATTCTAGTGACTCGTCACGACATTGCTGAACCAGGAATCATGACTAGCTTTACGCTTATGACTGGTATCTAATGAATACTTTAGATGGAGAGGAAGAGATTTTTAAATCTACACTTGAAATCTTTGATAGGTGTCTAATGAATAAGTCTATGAATAAGCAAAATAATCTTTGATGGATGAGAGATTCAGTTAGGCTTACTCTTTTTTTTTGTTTGTTTTTTATCGGGGCCGGGAGTGAATACCACGGATAGGGAGGGGAAACAGTTTCAAAGACGCATGCATTTTTTTCTTCAAAACCTAAAGAATAAATTTTATTGGGAGATACTTTATTAACATCGGCCTAATCCCTCCATCACTCTATACGCCACTTCCGCTCTCTTCTACATCTCAGGCGACTCGATCGGACTTCTCATACAAACTCCATTGCATGAAAGCATCAGTAATGATAACGGTTATTTTAAAACTCCCCTCACCGACAACGGACGCCTTAAAATGCATGTTTATAAAATATTTTCTGTTCAAAGTTCAAAGAAACTTTATCTTTTATTCCCCAAAATATGTGCATACACTCGTGTTACACCCTGTAGCCATCAAAGAGCAACCCTTGATTAAAGCAGTAGTTTTTTCTTTAATAAAGAAAAAAAAAAAAAAAAAAAAAAAAAAGAAAAAAAAAAAAAAAAAAAAAAAAAAAAGAAAAAAAAAAAAATCTGAAATAGATTTAAACAAGAACGTCACCTTTCATATTTCTTATCCTTTCAGCTACTTATAATATGCTTATGGTAGTAGGTCTAGATATACATGTGAAACTAATTTGAATTAATTTCTATTTAGAAGAAATGAATAGCTACAGAAAGATCAACCTAAGAAAGCTTTAATGAAAGTAAGCCTTTCTTAATGTATTTGTCAGTTTTGACTCCACAGCTTTCCAATGTGTCCAAATGAAACAGGATGATATGCAGGAATTCGATAAAAAATAAGACTGAATTATATTAGTTTTGATTTTTTTTTTTTTTATGATTGCCTTTTGACTTTGAATAGCTAGGTCTGAGTTAATTATGTTAAGCAATTATGAAAAGGATAAGGTGAACAGGGCTAATAAAACAAGAATAATGGGAATAACCAAAACAAAAGCAGAATTATATATATATATATATATATATATATATATATATATATATATATATATAATATATATATATATATATATATATTAATATATATATATATTATATATATACACACATACACATACACGGTAGTACCTCAAGATACGAAATTAATCTGTTCCGAGGCGCCCTTCGTATCATGAGGTTTTAGTATCTTGGACCACATTTTACATGTAAAATGGCTAATCCGTTCCAAACCCTCCAAAAACACCCCAGTAAATTATATTTCCAGGCCTAAAAAACATGTTCTAGGGTTACGACGCCGATCCGACGGAAGAAATATGACTCCAAAAAGGCAAAATACTGTACATACTTGAGTAATATTCAACTGCATGTAATGTTCAACCCCATTTTTACTGCATATATTAGGACTTTAGCATATGTCCCTTAGCAATAAGCCTAACATGTTAGCGGTTGCTACTGTAGCCTAGTCTATGATTCTGACATCTAAACCTAGGAGCTAAAAGCTTAGAATATGCCAATAAAATGTGTAAATAATCAGTATGTACTCATTTCAAATAATTATTAATTAATCATTAACTATAATACACAAAGAAAACAAAAAAAAAACCTTCCAATCGATTGTTTACATTCAGCTCTTACCCGTCTTACGAATACCGAACAAACGCCAAGCAATCATTTTTCCTAGCACACAGTAAGCCATAAATTTTTATTAGTATATCTCTTCAACTAATGAAACTACCAAACAGTATAATAACCATTCATTTCTATTCTTTATTCTATTTTTACCTAATGGAGAGACCGAGTTACTGACAGCTATAATGAAACATACGTATACGTAACGTAATATTAAAACAGAAGAAGAATTCTAAAAAATAAGTATTTGTTGGCGGTCTGATTTATTTTATATTTTATGATATCTAATTTACAATTTTTTTCATTAAATGTATTGCATGTACTCATTTCAAATAATTATTAAGTAACCATCAACTATAAAAAAACTTCCAAACTTCTGTTTACATCCAGCACTTACGAGTATCAAACGATCGCCAAGCAATCACTTAATACAGTAAGCCATAAATTTTCATTATCTCTCTTCAACTACTGAAACTACCAAACAGTATAATAACCATTCATTTCTATTCTTTATTCTATCCTTTACCTAATGTTTTTTTTTTTTTTTTTATATATGTATTGCATGAAAAAGTTTTTCAATTTACAGCATCCTTTTACCAATAGAATACTTGAAGCACAAGGGGTAGACGCTGACCAATAGGAGAGCAGGACCTTATGGGGGGGGTGACAAGCATCAGGAACCAATGGAGAGCGGGAGGATGGTGGCGAGTTTACTCAGTTGGCGGCGCGTGAGTTTTAAAACGGTTCTCGGTGGTCTGGGTCTGAATCTCGGGTCCACTTTACAGCAACAAACCTTTCGTATCTTGAAAAATTTTCGTATGTAGAGCAGTAAAATTTTTCGTGTTTGCTTTCGTATCTCGAGTTTTTCGTAAGTTGAGCCTTTCATATGCGAGGGTACCCCACTGTTACATATTATATTCATATATATATATTTATATATATATAAAAAATATAATATATATATATATATATATATATATATATGTGTGTAATGTATATATATATTATTGTATTGTTTGATTTAATATTCATTTATATTACGTATCGCAAGAGAGTATACTGCTGAAAATAGACCTAGGCTAATCATGTGTGAAAATCTGAAGTCCAATTTAAGCCCACTAAATGTGTAGTGCAAATTATTTTATTGATAAAAGGACAAAATTAGTTTAATTTAAGTTTTCAAAGAATGTTAACGCCTTGATGTATTGTTTATCGGCTGTAGGAGACGAAATGACATCACCCCAGTGCAGTACGATACATTGAGTCAAGACTTGAGCGGCAGCAAAGCCAACTTCAAAATGCTTCAGTATGCTGTCACGAAGCTAGAGTTGAGAATAAAATTAGAAATCGTGGACCCATCGGTATATATTTTCCTTACTTTGAAAAATAATTATCTTTAATACATTGAATAAGTCTACTCTATTCTAATGTGATTTATTTCAAGTATAGCACCTTTGAAAGGAAGTGTTATTTATTGTTAAGTAAATAATCTGGCACTTGCATATGGCAATATTTCCATAACGAACACTGAATTAATAAACTACACCAATTCTTCGTTGGCTGGCTGTACAGAGACCAAAAACTCCATCGTTTGGCAAAAGTAGTAAGTTTAGAATAAATAAATGATTAGGAAAACTTGTCTGAATTACCTTTTGTATTTTCACTTGAAATCATCTGGCCGTTATATCTTACCATTGCTCATTGATATATACTATATCTAGCTACAACAGCGCTTCCCACACTAACCTTAAAAATTCTTTCCATTAACACTTACAAGCCAAGCAAAGAAAAAGCAGCAGCAGCACCCCAGATTGGGGAAACTTTGAGGTCAAATTAATTCAACACTTAATGCACAGATACCCTCATATAAATAGCAATACCAGGTTTTGGGTGGTAGATGGATTCACTCATGGTGAGGGTCAATACTGAGCACCATGAATTAGAAGGAATTAGGCAGGAAAGAGGTTCCAATATTTTTATAGCCAATAAATTCACTTATGGCAACTTTCAGACTAGCCAACATCAAGGAAGCAGGCATCTTGTGAGTTAGTTGTGATCTCGACTTCAAGGGAGCAAATAGTACTGCCATTCTGTCTCACATACGTCTTTTCATGAATTTGCTCATAAATGTACCTATGGGTTGCTGTTGGCATTAGGTTCTTATCTTTTATGATAGTATATCAGTTATAATTGTAATTTTGCAAAGTGTGTTCAAAGAAAGATACGAAATGTATAATCCCAAACAGTTCTGCATTTTCAATCTCAGTAAATTTATGTAAATATTTTACAAATATACTTAGAATTTTATACTAATTTTAGTTATGTATATTTATGTTGTATGAGCTGTAATTATAATTTTACAGAAAATTATTAGAGAAAACATGTATAACTTGGTAAAACATGATTGTCTTGTAAAAGAGTCTAAGAAGCGGTTGTAAATAGTCATTTTCAACTTCTCGTAGAGGACAGGGAAAATATTTTAGCATTTTTTCTTACACCGTATGCATTTGCTTGCATACTTTCATCTTTCCATTGATGTGTTCTTTCTTAAATTGGCTGACCTCAAAGTTTCCCTGGCCTGGCCTGGGGTGCTGCACATTGATTTTTTAGCCCGGCTCTTGAGGGTTAAGGGAAGGGAAAAAAAACAAACAAACAAACAATGGAAAGAGGAAGATATGCAAAGGCACAAGGCATAAGATAAAAAGTCCAACAAAATTTTTCCTACCTTCCATGAGAAATTGAAATAGACATTTAAAACCTCTTGTCCGGTCTCTTTAACGAGACAATCATAAATTCTGCCAAGTTATCCATGTTTTTTCTATTTATTTTGTAAAATTATAATTACAGCTCACAAAATATATCAAGGCAAGTAAGAACAAAAAACAGTAACAAATTTCAAGTACAGGTGCCTCAGGATACAAAATTAATCCATTCCGAAGCAGCCTTCGTAACCTGATTTTTTCGTATCTTGAACCACATTTTACAGGTAAATTGCCCAATTCGTTCCAAGCCCTACAAAAACAACCCAGTAAATTTTATAATAAAGCTAAACTGACCAATAAACAATGAAATACAACAATTTGGATCATTCAATACCTAACTTAACCTATATATACTACTATATAACCTATAAATAAAGTGTGTTAGTGTACACGGTACAAGAAATATCGTACGTACTTACATATGTAGTAAAATGTGGAACCTTACCTTTCGAGTGAGGCGATCTCCAAAAGTGGCGACAGAAGAGGATTACAATTGGCAGAAAACATTAACACTTAACTTTACGAAATACATTAAAAAAACGGCAGAAAACATCAACACTAAACTTTACGAAACACATTACCAAATGGCAGAAAACATTAACACTTAACTTTACAAAAAACTTCAAAAAAAATTTTTTTGTCTTGATTTGAATTTTTTTTTTTTTTTTATACTATACGTTTTTACCAAAATTTCAATTTCTTCACCACTTTCAATTTTGTTTTTTCGCATCTATTGGATCTTCCTGTTTGCTTACTCTTACTAAAGGCCTCTTTAAAAAATAACTTTCCAAGGAAGATTGCTTCTGCCTACTTTTCACAATGTACCTGAAATGACTCGGGCAAATGTCATCAAACTGCGCAAGCGTACGACCTGTATAAGCCTTTTCGGGGTGTGTCTTTTCTACAAATGATTGCACTTTATGTCATAGGGTCCTTCTCCTCCTCCTCGCCACTGCTAGAGAACTCTTCTTCAACGACATTATGTTGCATGGCCTCCAACTCCTTCAGGTCATCCGTCGTAAGCTCCTCTTGGTGCTCAGAAGGTCATTGTACCAGCCCATGGATGACGAAAGCAACGATCTCGTCAAGATCTGGTTGCGAAACAGTTTCAGGATCATCAACAGTTTCTGAATCTGCATCAGCTTCGCCCCCGTTGAATCCCTTGAAGTCTCGGGCGGATACGGCATCAGGCCAGAGTTTCCTCCACGAAGAATTCAAGGTTCACCTCAAAACCTCCTGCCAAGCTTGATCGACAAGTCAGATGCATATCACAACATCGAAACGCTCCTTCCAAAATTCACGCAAGGTGAGGTTTGTGGTATTGGTGATGTCGAAACATCTCTTGAAAAGATTTCGTATACAGCATCTTGAAGTTCGATATCACTTGCTGGTCCATGGGCTAGAGGAGAGGGGTGGTGTTACGCAGAAGATAAAGAACCTTGATGAAAGAATACTCTGCCAGAATACCTTCCTCAAGGCCAGGAGGGTGAGCAAGGGCATCATCCAACAACAGCAGACATTTCAAAGGGAGGCGCTTCTCTTTCAAGAATTTCTTCACTGTTGGGCCGAAACACAGATTTACCTACTCGGTGAACAAGTCTCGTTATCCAGGCTTTCGCATTAGCCCTCCACATCACTGGAAGCTTCTCCTTTAGCACTTTGTGGGCCTTGAAGGCTTGAGGAGTCTCCCAATGATAGACAAGTAGGGGCTTGACTTTACAATCCCCACTGGCGTTGGAAAAAAAAAAAACCACGTACCTTACTCGGAATGACTAAATAAGAATTGTCGGAGAATTCTGGCAAGTCTATTCTTCTTTTGTATTCCTCGGCGTTGGGCACTGGCTTTTCTGTTTGAGTCGCGATATCTCAAGTATTTATTTCCATCTGAACCGCGACCTCCTGTGCAGTTTGCGATTCACATTAATCTGGACACAGTTTCGTCGGCGTTGACTCCACTTGAGATAATGGATATGCCCATTTAACCCTTTAACGCCAAAGGGGTATAATAAAAATCATCTCTCGTATGCCAGGGGGTCTCGGAGTGAGCGCCGAAGCGGAAAAAATATTTTTTTCAAAAAATCACAGCGCGCTTAGTTTTCAAGATTAAGAGTTCAATTTTGGCTCCATTTTTGTCATTGCCTGAAGTTTAGTATGCAACCATCAGAAATGAAAAAAAAATATAATTATCATATATAAATAATGTGATATATGATAGCGCGAAAACAAAATTTCATCTACAATTTTATTCAAATCGCGTTGTGAGCAAAACAGGTTAAAGCTAACGAGTTAATTTTTTTGTTGTATTGTACACTAAATTGAGATCATTTTGGTATATAACACATTGTAAAACACAGAAAATATTATAACAAAATGATGCATGAATTCGTAACATGTGGACGTAATTTTTTTTTTTTTTTTTTTTCAAAAATTCGCCATAAATTGAAATATTGTTCTAGAGACTTTGAATTTGTTTCAAAATTAAGATGATTGAATATTACTATACTGTAAGAGTTTTAGCTTACAATTACAGTTTTCAACCATTTCAGACGAGTTAAAGTTGACCGAATGTCGACTTTTTTTATCATTTTATTTTGTTTTATATGCAAATATTTCAAAATGAGGAAAAGCTACAACCTTCAAGTTATTTTTTGTGTATTCTACATGAAATGCGCACATTTTCATATATAAATCTCTATGAAACGCCTAATATGAAATGGAGCAAATATTACGAAAATGCGGAACTACGCATTTCGGAGATTTGCGGCGGAGAATCCGCAAGCGGAGGGAGGGAAGGCAGGATTTTTAATTAAAAAATCACCACAAATCTAAATATTGTGCTAGGAGCACTTCGAATTGTTTCAAAATGAATATAAATGACTGAATATACTAGACTGTAAGAGTTTTAGCTTACAATTGCGTTTTTCGACAATTTTGTGTTTTTTTTTCTATTTACCATGATTTTCGTGCAAATATTTCAAAAATGAGAAAAGCTACAACCTTCAATTATTTTTCTTTGTATTCTACATGAAATGCGCACATTTTCATATATAAAACTTTATATAACAGCTAATTTAAAATGGTGCAAACATTACGACAAACACAAAATTTTTTTTTTTTTTGTTTTCGGAAGTTACCGTGCAGATGTAAGGAAAAAATTTTTTTTTTTTTTCTCAAATTCACCATAAATCAAAATATTGTGCTAGAGACTAACAATTTGTTGCAAAATAAAGGTAAATGATTGAATATTACTAGAATGTAAGTGTTTTAGCTTAAAATTCTGTTTTTCGACCTTTTCAGTCGAGTCAAAGTTGACCGGTGGTTGAAATTTTGGCACTATGAGTTGTTTTTAGTTGTATTCTACATGAAATTGCGCATATTTTCATATATAAAACTCCATGTAATGGCTAATATAAAATGGTGCAAAAATTATGTCAAAGTGACGAAATAATTTCTGAGATGTGTCGCTGATGTTTTCTAGTGAGAAGAAAGAAATTCGCGCTTGCGCGCCTGGGTAACGATTGTAAACAAAACAACACCTTGATCCGTGAGCTCCCAGCATCCCCCAAGGCGCGTGATTCAAAAGTTTTTGCCTGGTAGGCCTATAAGTATTTATCCACAAATTTAAAAAAAAACTTTTTATATCGACGTACCATATGTCCAATCGGCACCAAACAGACAATTTATGTCGACGTATAATACGTCCAATCGGCGTTTAAGGGTTAATAAGCTCCAGAAAAGCTTTGAATGGACATGCTGCATTATCAACATACCTTTTCGTTATGCAATACATAGTAAAGTACGAGTTGTACAGGTTTTAACGGTACCACTTTAAGGTAAAACTTCAGGTTAAGTACTCGCCATGTTGACTCGATAGTGTTCGTGTGGATGCTTCTATCGTTTGGGCGGTTCAACGAAATGTAATGTATGGTTAATATTGTAATGCTCTTTAAAAAATGCTGGCTCAATGTGTGTGATATGCTTTCCAGCAATCTGAAATCACAATGGAATCTTGGGTGGATATTTTCAATTAAAATTGGAAGTAAAGTTTCCACAGATCTGTCTTTAACAACTTGAAAAAAAAGTTTCCTTAGTCTCACGATCAATGCTGCCGAGCACCCAACCACCCTCAACACGTCTACCCCTGTGAAATTTTCGTTTGCCGAATTTAGATTTGTCTATTTCAACAACGTGTCCTGGTCCGCCGATTTTACGATTGTCACTCACGAGAATCTTGATGCAGACTTCTTGGCAAAATTTGTACCAGTCCACCATTGTATGTGGTGAACCTATTTTCAATGTCTTTTGCATATATTTTTGTGGAAGTTCATGAACCCACCCATGAATTAGGTGCAATAAAGTACTGAAATCAAGATGTGACCCTGAGAAGAATGAACCATGCCTAATTGAGATAAGTTTTCTACATTTCTTTTAAACTACATCTCCAAACTTAACGGTCTTCATCTTTCACAAGACTAACTGTTTCCTTGATTGACACTGTTTACAACACTCAACCTTGATATTGGCCTAAAAGGCCACTTTTCAAGAGAAACACAAGCAATTCACTCTCATCACTATACAATTTCCCTAAATCAAGGTGCGTGACCGGATTTGAAGCGGCAAATTCAACGAGTTGGGAAAACGACATGCTGACAGTTTGAATTCTGTGCTAGAATGAGGATAAGGTTGCACGTGGTTGGGTAGTATCAGGTCAGGTCGGGTCCAGCGGTGCCCAATCGGTTCCAGTCGGGATGGGTCGGATCGAGGTCAAACTACTTACCTGTGAGGAGCAATCAGGTTTTGTTATGGTTGTTACACGGCCGGGCCCCCCAAAAGTGCAAACTACCCCTCAAATTTTACAGGTAATTTGATGAAGTGACTGGTAATTATATTCGTAACTGTAATTAACATGAGGCATCCTGTAATTACTGACGGAAATCAGTCTGCTTAACTGATGAAAATGTTAAACAATAGTGCCTCAGGATACAAAATAAATAAAGTTTCAAAGTGGCCTTCGTAACCTGATTTTTCCGTATTTCGAACAACGTTTTATATGTAAATTGCCTAATTCGTTCCAAGCCCTACAAAAACACCACAGTAAATTTTATATTAAAGCTAAATTGACCAATAAACAATGAAATACAACAATCTGAACCATAAAATACCTAACCTAACAGTGACTGACCTATGTAAAGTAAATAAAAGTGTTATTAGTTTGTACATGGTACAAGAAATACTGTACGTACATATGTAAAAAAATGTGGAACCTTACCTTTCGAGTGAGGTGATCTCCGAAAGTGGCGACAGAGGAAGAGGACAAATGGCAGAAAACATGAATACTTAACATTACAAAACACATTAAAAAACAGCAGAAAACATTAACCACAAACCTTTACGAAACACATTAACAAATGGCAGAAAACAAAACACAATTAACCCTCTTACGCCAAAGGGGTATAATAAAAATCGTCTCCCGTATGATGGGGTCTCGGAGTGAGCGCCAAAGCAGAAAAAATATTTTTTTCAAAAAATCACAGCACGTTTAGTTTTCAAGATTAAGAATTCATTTTTGGCTCCTTTTTTTTGTCATTGCCTGAAGTTTAGTATGCAACCATCAGAAGTGAAAAAAAAATTCCTTATCATATATAAATAATGCAATATATGATGGTGCAAAAACAGAATTTCATAAATAATTGTATTCAAATCGCGCTGTGAGCAAAACAGGTTAAAGCTAACGAGTTAATTTATTTTTTGTTGTTCACTAAATTGCCATCATTTTGGTATATAACACATTGTGAAACGATCAAAGCAACACAGAAAATATTTTACCACAAAATGATGCATGAATTTGTAACGAGCGGCACTAAACTTTTTTTTTTTTTTTTTCAAAAATTCACCATAAATCTATATATTGTTCTAGAGACTTTAAATTTGTTTCAAAATGAAGATAAATGATTGAATATTTCTATACTGTAAGAGCTTTAGCTTACAATTGCATTTTTTTACCATTTCGGACGAGTTAAAGTTGACCGAATGCAAAATTTTTAATAATATTATATTTTTTAATGCAAATATTTCAAAAATGAGAAAACTACAACCTTCAATTATTTTTGGGTTGTATCCTACATGAAATTGCGCACATTTTATTTTCTATATAAATCTCTATGAAACCCCTCATATGAAATGGAGCAAAATATAAGGAGGTACGCATTTTGGAGATTTGGCAGCAGAGGGAATCCACGCGCGGAGGGAAGTTTTTTTTTTTTGTTTTTTTTTTTTTTTGTTTTTTTTTTTTTTTTTAAATTAACCATAAATCTAAATATTGTGCCAGAGACTTCAAATTTATTTCAAAACGAAGATAAATGAATGAATATTACTAGACTGTAAGAGTTTTAGCTTAAAATTGCGTTTTTTGACCATTTCGGTAGTCATAGTTGACAGAACGTGGTTTTTTTTTTTCTATTTATCGTGATTTATATGCAAATATTTCGAAAATGAGAAGCTACAACCGTCAATTATTTTTTTGTTGTATTCTACATGAATATATAAAACTTTATGTAACGGCTAATTTAAAATGGTGCAAACATTACGACAATCGCTCAAAAAAATTTCTGATTTTTTTTCGAAAGTTACGGTGCGGATGTAAGGAAATTTTTTTTTTTTTTTTTTTTTTGTTTTTTTTTTTTTTTTTTTTTTCATAAATTCACTATAAATCGAAATATTGTGCTAGAGACTTCCACAATTTGTTGCAAAATGAAGGTAAAAAAAAAATGGATTGAATATTACTAGAATATAAGAGTTTAAGCTTACAATTGCGTTTTTTTAACATTTTGGTAAGAGTCAAATTTGACCGAAGGTTTGAAAATTTTGGCACATCGTTAGTTATATGAAAATATTTCAAAAAAGAACTGATCAAAAGCCTACAAAAAAAAAAAACCATGGGTTGTTTTAGATGCATTATGCATGAAATTGCGCACATTTCCATATATAAAACTTTATGTAACGGCTAATGTAAAATGGTGCAAAACACATTACGACAATCGCACACAAAAATTTATCGGAAGAGTTACCGCGTGGAGACGTAAGGAAAATTTTTTTTTTCATAAATTCACCATAAATCAAAATATTGTACTAGAGACGTCCAATTTCTTGCAAATTGCAAAATGAAGGTAAATGATTAAATATTACTAGAATATAAGAGTTTTAGCTTACAATTGTGTTTTTCGACCATTTCGGTAGTCAAAGTTGACCGAAAGTTGAAATTTTGGCACTTATCGTTATTTATATGAATTATATTTCAAAACTGATAAAAGCTACAACCATGAGTATTTTTTGTTGTATTCTACATGAAATTGCGCACATTTTCATATATAACTCCATGTAATGGCTAATTTAAAATGGTGCAAAAATTATGTCATAGTGACGAAATAATTTCTTTAATCCATACAACAAGCAGCTTCTCCATCTCATCATGCACATGGCTCCTCTTATTGGATATAATAGTCACACCCTTGGAAGATGTAGCTGCTTTGATGGCTTCTTTCTGCTTAAGGATGGTGCCTCATCATCAAGGATTTGGCGGCCGTATTCCTTAGCGATCACACTTAACTGCATGCCAGCTTTATACTTCTTAATTATCTCCTTCTTAGTCTCCATAGAAAGCATTCTCTTCTTTCTGTGAACTTCAGCAACATTCTTGGGACCCATGGTTAATTAAGTTCATACACAACACAATAATGTATACAAGTAGAAAGCGAAATCACTCACATGAAAATACGTAAATGTGAACGAACGAATTCTGCGTCGCGTACGATAACACTGATGCAACGAAAGTGGCCGAACAACTCCTTTACGTAGTGGCATGATGGCATAGATGCTGACCCCACAGGAGAGCAGGATCTTAAGGCAGTGACTAGCTTCAAGGAACCTAATGGGGAGAACGGGAGGATGGTGGCGAGTTCCTACTCAGTTGGCACCGCGCGAGTTTAAAATTGTTATCGGTGGTCCAGGTGAATCTCGGGACTTTACAGCAACACCCTATTGTAACCTGAATTATTTTCGTATGCAGCGGCAAAAAATTTTTTATTTGCTTTCGTAACTTGGATTTTTCTTAAGTTGGAACTTTTGTTTGTCGAGGTTCCACTGTACGTACTACCAAATTCTGTTACCAGAAGGAACATTCTTGGTAAGTAATGAAAAGTACAAATTCTTATGGTTTCTGATTTATATGGTACAAGATACCATTATCAGCTATCAAAATGTCAGTTACAAGACTGCCTTACTGCTTGACCACTGCAAAGCGAAAGGAAAAAAGAAAGTAGGTGGTGAGGAGCTTAGTTACATCGGCCCGAGCCAGCCAATCAGGGCCAAGAAAGAGTTAAATAAGGCGAGGTAACTACTCGCATAAGCCATCAGATGAATGATTGAATCCCGAACCAAAAATGTGACACTATATTAGTATTTACAATACGATAATATGAGGATACATGCAATATTGAATTACGCAGCTGGCAAGCCTACACAGTCCAACAGTGCTGAAGTCCAACCGAATCCGATTCTCATTCAATTACATCCTTGTACCAAATATATACAATTGATTCTCAGTTTCGTGTTAGATTACTCCGATAGCGAATCATCATGAGTCAGAATGCATGAATCTCCAGGATTGGCCAATACTTGTAATTAATATACAGATATGTAGCAGAGGATACTTTAGACTGGACTACTGTGTTAATTTTATGCAGTTTCTCTTGTACTGAATTATGCATTGTCTAGAAATTTAACTGACATCAATAACTACCGTGCCGTATACGAATAGTGAAATAGACAACCTGATCACCAAGATTACCACTACCGCAAGACGAACCAAATTTACCCACAGACAGAATGAGGTACTTTTGAAGGCAATGGAGCGCTATCTAATACTTCAGTACCAGTCAAACAGAAACCAGATCCAAAACAATCCCACACGGACTAGAAGCTTCTGTTGCAAAGAACTCGAAGCAGGAAATAAAACAAAGGATGGTTCTAAAGACGAACCTTTTGACTAGACACTACAAGGGAGTCTGAACCCTAGGGAACCTAACCTGCTATTTCTCTTCCCAAAACACTACTTAACCTATTACCGCTACTTATCTGTCCCTGGCCTAACTTTACATTAACCTTAGAACTTACACCTCAAGGGGGAATCTGCTGCTTAACACTGCCTCCTCCACACTGGGGGGGCCAGCAGATCCTAAACTCTGTGCTTGCTTAGTTGTTCATGACCCCTGGCACCCTAGCTGGCACCCGCTAGGGCTGGGTCTGGAACAGGCAGGGGAGCTGAAAGAAAACTATTAGTATCACCTACGCTACTGCTGCTATCTTCATTTCAATTAGCTTTGTCATGAAATAGCAAACAATTTAAGGCATTTTCTATCCAATTCTGAACCGTTCCTACTGTAGCTCTTCTTAGCTTAACTCTGGCAATTTTGCTACTATCTTCTATATGCTCTTGGTAGTCCTAAGCGAGCTAATTAACTAATCCTTACATTCTATACACCTCTGTATGACATACATTGCACTTTCCTACAGCTAGAACAAAAGGAATGCCTGTCATTTGAGGGTACTCATCCTTTGTTGCACTAGCACAGGAACGACTTATGCCGACATCTCAACCAGCAGCTGTTGGAGGCGAGGCTGATGAAGCAGAGATGAAGTAAGGATTTGTTGATGAGGCTCGACCATCTCCTGACGATAACAGAGAATTTGTTCCAAAAACAATTGAAATACTACGATCCAAATTGGGGAAAATCGTAAGAGACGTTGTAAACGAAAAAGCAAGGATATCAAAAACCCAATCAAGGCCTCGGTGGTAAACACTCTGAGGGTCGGGCTACATGACCAAAAAGTTTGCTGGGAGCAGGACCATGTCCGGCTCACCACGCAAACGAATAACAATTGAGGGGCAAGCTCTGGTGGCGGTATTTTGCAGCAGCGTTCCAACGATAGCACAGGTAACTTAACTCATTTGATGAGATTTTACCTGCAGCATTGGTAACGCTGACAGTTAAAATTACCAACTTAGCGGGTAAATATGTGGGGATATAGTTCGGGCTGGTCAGTAACCAGGGCTAATTCAGGTGTTCAGGGAATGTATTGCAATACCTTGTTTTTTCAATTGCTTCATCAGTTCTCAGTGCTATTCACCATGTCATGTTTTCTAATTTTTACATTTATATTATCTATTGTCATTTTAGACATAGTCCTTAGACTGACTCTTTGTTGTGGCTTCTATAAGCCACATCTTGTCTGTCTAAATGACATTTTTGCCGTTGGATCCGTGTGTTTTAATAATTTTCCATTTTTAGTGCTGAAATTTTTTGTTCTGTTTCAAAAAGTAAAAAACCTTGACCAATTTGACTCTCCAAAGAAAGATTCTAAGGTGAGTCAATGGTAAGGTCATGATAACATCTACTTCTTTTGGGTTTAGCGTATGGTATTAATGTTTTAATAACACCTTGATTTTCATGAACTAAGTGATAATGTAAACAGTCCACTGCCATGCACAGTGGGACAAAAATGGACAAAAAATTTAGAAAAATCAACTTTCCATTCAATTATTTTGATGGCATTTACTGAACATAGAATGTTAGAATTAACTCATTTTCACACTTTTTTGACAATGAAACAAATGCGAACATGCTACAACTTGAGGTTAGCGGTTGTCTTGCTTCGACATGTATCCGCATTTCCATTGAGTGCCATGTTCTTTAGATCCACAATATACACATATGTAAGAGTTACATAATAAAAATATGGAATGTTATTCCATATATATACAGTAGAGCCTCGGTTCTCGACGATAATTCGTTCCAGAAGGAGCGTCGAAATTCGATTATTTCCGAGAACTGAATCAAGTTTTCCATAAGAAATAACTGAAAATGGATTAATCCGTTCTTGACCATCAGTTATTACCTGTAAACCTGCCTTTTTATACAATACATTACATGTAAATTACAACTAAATAAGTTAAAAGTTAAATAAATATCATGTTAAACTGTGTATTTATAATTTTAAATGTATAATATACAGTATAAAAGAAAACTAGCCTGCGTCCAACCTCTTGTTGACCAAGCGCCTTATAGGCTACCTAGGTAAATAGTAAGTAAGAGAACGTAGTGTAGTGGGTAGGCATAAAACGTGTTGCTAACATAATAAAAACATTGAAAAGCAAGTCTAATTATTACAGTAAATTAATAAACTATTAAAATTAAACCCAATTTATATTTATCAAAAACTTGCAAAAAATTTGCCTACAGTAAGTCGGCATTTAAGGAAACAAAACCATAGCGCAGCCCTGGTGGTTTATATCAGGACTATGGTAGTAAACAAACATATCTCGATATAAGCATAGAAACGTTTTTACATTCGATATTAATTTATGGTAAATCTTTTACGGAGTCGACTGCAATACTGTATACAAATTCGCTTGAAAAATTATCTTCAGTAAATGTAATGTTATGATACTAACGATTTTGTTTCATAAATGTCCTTATAAAAAGGTGCGTCTTTTACGGCAAATTGTCCAATATCAGGGCTGGTTTCAAGCTTATTGACTTTGACAATTATTATGGTACTGCATGGTACATATATACGTACCTATAAGTAAAAGAATCTTCTAAGTCTTTAATTACTATAGCATTACGTACCAGCATCTTTTGAGTTTAATATCAAGCTAACCTTTTTTTTTTTTTTTTACGAGGACGCTTATAAACGAAGCATACAGATTGCGTTCGTTACCGCGCATGCGTTGCATATGTAAACGTGTCACTACCAGACCTCATACGTAAACATTGACGTCTTTTTACAGTAGACATAAAAAGAATCGTCTTAATTTCTATAATTATTCTATACCATAGCGGCTTCTCTGATTAAACTAAGGCCTAACCTCCTCTTTACCAGCAAGCTAACAAAGATTAAGATTGCGTTCGCTACCGAACGGCACACGTTACGTATGTAACAGTGGTTTCACTACCAAATCTCACACGTAAACAATGACGTATTTTTACAGTAAACATAAAAGAATCTACTTAATTTCTATAATTAATGTATACCGTAGCGGATTCTGGGTTAACCTAAGGCTAACTCTTCTTTACCGGCACGCTTAAAAAGCTTAGATTGCGTTGCTACCGAACCGAACATGTTACGTATGTAACTGGTTTCACTACCAAATCTTACACGTAAAACAGTTGACGTATTACAGTACAGCATAAAAGATTCTTCTTAATTCTTAATTACTACGCACTTAATATGGCAAAGTGGCTTCTTCTGATATAAGCTATGACTAACTTTCTTCTTTACGGCAAAGCTTAACAAAGTTTTAAAGACTGCATTCGCTACCGAACCGCACAGTAACCTACGTACGTAACATTGACCTCCACTCATAACCTAACACTTAAATACGTATTGCATTTGCTACTGAAACTCGCGCCTCAAGTGTGAGCATGGGGTTTTGAAAATATGTCTACGCTTGAAAAAAAAAACAAAAAATCAAGCAGGGTGCTTGATTAAATCTTTTTTTTTTTCGCTCATTACTTTCATGCAGAGGAGAGGATAGACGAAACTTCAGGTATTTTGGAGTTGGAAATGATGGAAACATTTTGAAGAAGGAAAACGCGACATGCCATGTAAACACTTTTCCATTATTTCAGAGATTAACAACAGCAAAAGGTTTTAATAGATAGCCAGTAGTAATGTTGGGACTCATGATGAATCAAAAGGTAACTGCGTATAGAGTTGATACCACGAAAAAGCAAACGAAATGCGCGCAAGGTGTACAAAACACGACACGTTTGAATTTTTGTAAACATTAGTTGTGGACTTTAAACAATGCCGAGTGTCGTCACCAGTGTTACCAACCGTTTTGCTAAATTATGCTAGTCGGTCCAAGCAAGAATTTATGCCAAATATGGTGCAATTTTGTGCCAGAATTATGCTATTAATCTATCATTATCTCATTTCTCTAATACATTTGAGCTAAACAACGATGTAATGGAAATTTAAAACATTTATATTATTTGGGGAAATGATACAAAGTGACGAACAGACAATATTATAACTAATAATTTGATGATCTTTACATGTTAGGAAACTCGTAATAAAACACCATTTTTCTTTAATAGATCACATACGCAATCACTAGTACACTATTTGATATGCAATCACTATTATACTATGATAAATGCGTGAAGATCACACATACAAATGTGAAGAAAAACAACAAATTTTGTTACTTATACTGCATCATTATCATGCCACTCAGAACCATTTTTCTTTAACAGGTTCACATAAACAATTAATAAATACTTCAAAATGTGTGAAATTACTTCAAAATATAACATTTTGTTATTTACAATAATGATTGAATGAAAAATTAAACTAAAAAAAAAAGGTACAAACAAACAAACCAGTCTCTACTCAAGAAGAAAAACATACGTACTTATTACTTGATCATTATCATGCCACTGAAACACTATTTTTCTTTAACAGATCACATACACAATGAATAGATACTTGAAAAATTGTGTGAAAATCACTTCAGACATAATTAAAATTTTGATAACTACTGAAAAAAATAAAAACTTAAAAAAGGAAAAAAAAAGTAATTCTTTACTCATGAAGAAAAAACATTATTAACACTTTCCTGATCGTTTTGTCATGCCACTGTGGGTATTTATTTATATTCACAAAATTTAACATTCCTTAGTTGGGTTCAAAAAACTTAGCAATTAACTCATTTGTTAGTGCTGCTTTTGAGGCAATTTCATTTGAAGATACATTCACTATAGCTGTTGTATTGAAATTGAGGAATTTTCTGCATTTTATTTTAAAATTTTAGTGAAATTACATTCTAAAATTGTACTAGAACCCTAAGTGTGAAAGAAATTATGCTAAGCTCCCAATTCTTGGGTCAAATTATGCTAAAACACATGAAATTATGCTACATTGTAGCACTGGATGACGCCAACTAGCGGCGGCTGGCGGAAACAGTTTTGTTTACAAACATCATATGGTCGTGGGTCGGAAACTGGTTTTTTGGTTGGAAACAGATACAAAGTTTATTGGAAATTTAGTGGTGAAATCCGATTATGTCGAGTTCTAATACGGTCGTGAACCGGGTCTCTACTGTAAAAGACTAAAACTAAAGAGGTCAACGAGATTGCTTGCAGGAATGTGATCAGACTTTTGACGCTAAGATGACGTATACAATAAAGTAGGCAGGAAGGTGACAGGCCGTCACCTGTGGTCATTCATTTGTTTTGAAACATTAGTCCAAGCTCCCTGCTTGAGACAACTACCGCGACCTATAATTCAAACAGCCTACGTGATCTGTAGTGTCTCTCATTTGTATGTAGGTTCATATGTCCGAGCTACTGTCTGCTTCCTTTATGACTTGTAACCGAGATGGTAGTCGGAACAGAACAGAATTATCCATCATCATTGGCAGAAGCGATCAAGCCATCGTCATTAGAAGACCTGTACAAATTTCCTCTGAACTTCATCATGTAATCTCAGAGAATATAAGTATTTTTTTTATACTTCGTGTTTTCTACTAGAACCTCACATCATTGCCGAATCATCATGAGTTTAACACATCGTCGTCATAACCAAAGAAGATAATACCGGACTTCATAAGTGATCTACAAACCCCAAGACACTCCAATGAGTATGGAAGTGCATAACCAACCGACTTAGCGTAAGATTATCGCAAGTCTAACATTACCTCATAGGGCGCCTTATTATACAAGGTAACAGCCCTAATATTGGTGGCAGACTAATACAAAACCTCTACAACGTCTTCCGAAGAAAAACCAGAATAATGAATAATGTATCATATCAGAAGTCAACGACGACGAAAGCAAGAGATTCTTCAAGCAACTTAGTATCATCGTTTAGTGAGCGACTTCAGAAAACAACAAGAACTCTTCAACGTCTTCCGAAGAATAACGAATACTGTATCATATCAGAAGTCAACGATGACGAAAGCAACAGATTCTTCAAGCAACTTCGTATCATCGTTTAGTGAGCGACTTCAGAAAACAATAAGAACTCTTCAACGTCTTCCGAAGAATAACGAATAATGTATCTCATCAGAAATCAACGATGATGAAAGCAAGAGATTCTTCAAGCAACTTAGTATCATCGTTTAGTGAGCATGTTCAGCAGTACAGAACTTCAAGAAACAAACCGAATGCGTCTTCAGCATCGGATCTTCAAAGGACACGAATCATCCAAAACAACGCGCACAGGGGAAACTCAAGCCAAACCAGGTCATCCGCTAAACAGAGGTGGAGGGCCAAGGCAGTGTCTTGTTATCGGAACACCGTGACTTTCCGCGAAATCAAGCTAAGTACAGTCTTTTTATTCATTGGAGTAACTTTGAGAGTTTCCTTTACAGGTCGAATTTTCGTTATTCCTGTGGCTGAAGGTACGAGACATTCTTAATCTTACTTTTTTACAGAAATTATCTACATTATTGAGATTTTCGCTACTGCGAGTTTTTATCTTTGAAGTTTTTCTGTTTCCAGGAAGTTCTACTGAAATATCATAATCATATACGTTTTTCTCGTGGGGCAGGATAATCTTTATCGTCGTCATCACCATCATCGTCATCTTCGTTCGATCCCCCTTCAGGAACGAGGCTATCATAAAGGGTTTTGGCTTTTGTGCGAATCATGTTGGTATCGAGACTAACCTCCTTTTCCCGACAGTCCGTTATCCACCCTGATAATGCATTCTCCATTTGCACAATCTTCTTATTACGAGGAGTCACATTGCGCTTAGTGTCCTTGGAGAACATTATTGAGGCAGTTTTACGGATTTTTAATTCGTCTTTGTTTATGTAGCGAACCGTTGACTCCTTCAGTCCGTACGTGCGGGCAACAGACGCATAGCTACTGCCTGCCTTAAGCATGTCCATAACTTCACTTTTTCGTTCACCGTCATCAATTTTCTCTTCTTCTTGGGTTCACCAGAGGATGTAGAGGGTGTA
The DNA here is from genome assembly GCF_015104395.2 of Macrobrachium nipponense. NCBI lineage: Eukaryota > Metazoa > Arthropoda > Malacostraca > Decapoda > Palaemonidae > Macrobrachium > Macrobrachium nipponense. The sequence continues at coordinate 131,485,211 of NC_087202.1, read as the reverse complement.
GGACGTTAAGAGCCATTTTCAGGGCGTCACAAGCACTATTTTGCACAAAGAAAGCACAAAAATACAGCTAAAACTTTCACGCGGCAAGAGTAGCGATACGACGCTTGCCGAGAGAACAATGAATGCGGTCTTCCTTCGTCTGGGCGCTCGGCAGGGTGGGATGCTGGATGCTGGCTAATGCGTCTCGGCTAATCAGCTTGCGAGATTCAAGAGCCGAGATGGCCATTGAATCAGAGAGGTGCATTTTGAGTTACGCACCATTTCCGTATTGATACCTGATGTTCTAATGTACTCTCTCTGCCTTCTGCTAGCGCCCGCGCCATTTTTTCTCAATTTAGAATTTTTGATGAATATTTTTGAAAAATCCGCGATACACTGAGGGCGCGAAACTTGAGGCGCGAAGTAGCGAGGGATTATTGTATTCAACACCTTGATGTTCTTAAAAGGCAAGAATCGGTCCTATTATAATAATTTCAAGATACAACTAATCCAGGACCAACCCCCTAGGGGAACTTACTGACACCCCAACCAGGGTCACTTCCACCGCAAATGCCAGCCAACCGCCCACGGCGAGTGACTGCCCACTCCCCCTGGCTAAACCCCCAGTCATCCAAATGTTCAGCACACATCTCCCGCCCATCTCCGTGAGTAGTCAGGGATACATTAAACAATCTCTTGGAATATTTTTGGCCTCAAGAGGAACATTCCTCTCCTAAACATGTTCTGCAAAAACTTCAAAGGCATCATTGCATTGCAAGAGATGCTCCTCTGGCCACCTGACCTTGTCATTTGCGATTCAATACATGAAGACTTCAGAACCTTCTCCACTTCATCGATGCAAGTTCAAAGATCAAATCATAGCCGGTTGCCCAAAAGGGGGTCTTTCTTTTCTGTGGCACAAATCGTTAGACATGGTAAATGTGAAGACCTACAGGAGTGTCAGATTGCTGGGGCTTCAAGTGACAGTAGGGAACTCAAAAATCCTAATAATTATTGTGTATATGTCCTGGGAAAATAACAATAATTTTGATCAATACAGCATGGTCCTAGGCGAGTTACACAGTATTATTCACGATTCTCCTGCTGATCATATTTGTATAATCAGGGACCTTAATTCTCATCCAACAAAAAAATTTTACAATGAACTTACTCACTTGTGTCAAAATCATGCTCCTCCTATCCATATGTACAAAATAGAGCAGACAAGGTAATTCTCATAATATACCTGGATGGAATGACTTGGTTAAAGATCTGTATTCATATTCACGAGAAATGTTTTTACTGTGGAGGCAAAATGGTAGCCTGAGGGAAGGGACACCCTGCATTACTAATGAAACAGGCAAGAGTGCAATTCAAACTTGCTCTTAAGCACTGCAGATAGAGATATAGATAGAGATAGAGATAGAGATAGAGATAGAGATATAGATATATATATCTATATATATATATATGACTGGTAACAATGTTCTGTAACAACAGAATTCCATCTAATAAAAGGAGCCCATAAAAACACCAAAATATAGAGAAAAAAGTACTATATTTCAGAGACTGCTGTCTCCCTCTTCAGGACGTTCTTCAGTTTTTGTAAGGGTAAAATTATCCCCCTATTCAGATCATTTCCCTTTGGCGCTTGACAAAATAATAAAGCTAGTTGAATTATGTGCAATCATAATAACGTATTTTCATTCGGGGAATCATTCTACAAGCAAAAACTTCGGGTGTAGTATGGGTAGTCCTTTAAGTCCTGTTCTAGCCAATCTGTACATGGAATACTTTGAACTACAGTAATAAATGCAATAAAACCCAAAAACATGCTGTGGATGAGATACGTGGATGATATCCTAACATTTTGGGATAATAGGTGGGGCAATTTTAATGAATTCCTCGCGAAATTAAACACATTAGTGCCCAGCATCAAATTTAAAGTTGAATGGGAAACAGACAACAAAATTCCTTTTCTTGATGTTTTAATAATCAGTGATACGACAGAATACAAATTCACCATATACAGAAAACCAACGTTCTCACTTTCATACATTCACTACTTTAGCTATCACGACAGTACTATCAGATAGGTGTAGCTAGTAACTTTGTTCTTAAGAGCCTTACGAATTTGTTCCCCAGAATTCCTGGAAAAAGAATTTGAACTAATTCGCAAAGCAAACTTTCGTCGTTTAAAAATAAATTCCTGACCAATAATTAATTGAGAAAGCAATCACAAAGCAAACGATAATTTTCTACCGACCCCCTAAAGACAAGACCAGAGATACACCCAACAATAAAATAATAATTCCCCACCTGGACACGATTAAGAGAATAACCAATCCTTCGGAAAATCGAACCCTTTTGTATTTACTTACCCAAACACCTTAGCCAAATCCCTGATTAACGTCCAACAAAAGGCATCTCCAAAGGACTCTGGGGTATACGAAATCCCATGCCAGGACTGTGACCAATCTTACATCGGATTTACAGGTAAATCCCTTCCCCAGAGATTAATACAACACAAACGGTCAGTTAGGTATGGACAACAGAACTCTGCTATTTTCAACCCATATAAATGAACATAACCATAGAATAAACTGGAATTTGTCACGTGTAATTTATAGCAGCAACTGCCGGTACAAGAGTCAAATGATGGAATCGGCCTTAATAAAAGAGAGGCAGTAATGAACATCTCAAAAGGAGCATGGATTTCGGACACGATCGACAACCTCTTCATTCAACCAACCCTTAAGAAGATTAAAGGAAGATTATCAGCGGGGGTGACTTAAATTGGCTTGTTTGTGGATGGACCTCTTGGTATAAATACCCACCTTTTCTGTAAACTTTTCTCGATTCATCTCTACCTAGAAGGGAGGGTACAGCAGTCTCTGAAAATATAGTACTTTTTTTCTCTATATTTTTGGTTTTTTTGTTTTATATGGGCTCCTTTTATTAGATATATATATTATATATATTATTATATAATCTATATATATTATATCATATATGAATATTATATATATACAGGGCGGGCCTCGGTTAGCGGCAGGGGTTCCGTTCCTGGCCACCGACGCCAAGCGATTTTCGACGCTGAGCGATTTTAAAGCCTACGGCCGCCGCCACACCTTCTTTCGAAACTCTAGACCAGTCAAAGGCGCCGTAATCCCACAACGGCGCAATAAGTAAAATTATATTTATGCAGTATAGTACTATAGAATTTACTGTACAGTACATGTGTGTCTAGAGTATGTAAAGATATAATAAAGTTTATACAGTGTACAGGTTACGATCATTAGTCTTAGATAGTTCTATTTTATGAGAGATCAAATTACAATGGCCTAACTTTATCCATCTTCTAGTTACATAAGTTCAGTAACAGCAAAAGAAGAATTAATGAAATGTGATGGGTTTTTAAACGTTTTTATACTCGTTGCGTGAACGTGTACAACCATGAACAACGAACGAGAAAAGGGGGGGGGAAAACGACTTTTTTTTTTTTTTTCTAAGTACAATCCGAACTGGATAACATCTGTTTGGCTTGTATTTCGATCATCGTACTACAGTGCAACATTACCGTATTTGTTATAAACGGTAACGTTATGTATAGAATAGAACTGAGATATCTTAATGTAATAACTTTATTCGCTATAGATCAAAGATCAATATAGATTAAAGATCAATCGGGAAATATACCGTTAAATTTAAACCTAATTATGACTGAAGCTGAGAAAACTGTTCAAGCTGCTAATGACTATTATCGTACATCGGCAACAAGGAGGTAAAAACTGCAGTAAACGTCTGCCATCACACACAACCATAGATAAAATTGGGATAAAATCATTTTAATCAAAAACAAATACTGTGCTTGAAAGAACACATTTTACTGTTGGTTTCACGCCGATATAAGATAAATAACGTAAAGTTCGTATTACGATGATATAAAGGATTACGTATTGCGAACGGAATCACGTAATTTTTTACGCAATAAACATGCCGCCAACGTAATCTGTTAACGAAAAAAATAGTAGTTCACATTCACAATGAGACATACAATAAATATTTCCACCTAAAACACGTTGTATAAGGAAAAATAACTTTGTCTCATATAAGTCAAGTATCTAGATATTCGTTTATGCTAACTAGAAGCAAGAGCATTCGCTCAGAATTGCGTTATGGGGTGAAACAGACTCGTATTCATCAGCTGATTTCAAACCACAACATTGGCCGCTCCGCGGAATCCGGGCTTAAGTTTGCCGTAGTATTTTAAAATACAATAATATGAGAATACATACAATATTCTTGGATACAGTGAAATAATGTATAACTTTTTAAAGAATTTATGGAAAAGATGCATAATTAATAAAATAACACAATGCATTTTTCGGAACTGGCGGACAAGAACGAACATGAAAAACCATCCCCTGACAACGTGGAGCGTAGTTTACAAGGCTGCCTTAATTTGTATCTTATTTCTGTACAAAAATGAAAATACCTTTACGCAATATATTTTCACACACATTTTAAACATAAAAGCATAAACATTTGAAAAAATCGACACATCGATCGCTAAATTTGCACACTTTTTTTTTTTCTTTTTTAAAACTATATTTTTGAAGAGCGGCAGACGGCGGCAAAAAAAGTGCAAATTAGCGATCGATGTATCGATTTTATAAATGTTTTTACTTTTATGTTTAAAATGTGTATGAAAATGTATTACGAATAGGGTATTTTTATTTCTGTGCAGAAAATATGATAAAAATGCAGCTTTTGAAACCCCTTCAAGTTATCGACTACGATGTGTTTTTCAAGTTCGTTCTTGCATGCCGCGGCGGCATACAAGAACGAACTTGAAAAAAACACTCGTAGTCGATAACTTGAAGGGGAGTTTCAAAAGCTGTCTTTTTATCATATTTCTGCACAGAAATAAAAATACCCTATTTGTAATACATTTTCATACACATTTTAAACATAAAAGCATAAACATTTATAAGATCGATACATCGATCGCTAATTTGCACTTTTTTTAAATCTATATTTTCGGAAGAGCGGCGGCTTACAAGAAAGAAACATGAAAAAACATCGTACTATTTGGTATCGTGAAGGGCAGTTTCAAAAGCTGCCTTTGTATCATATTTCTGTACAGAATAAAAATGCCTTTCACGTAATACATTTTCACACACATTTTAAACAAAAGCATGAACAATTATGAATCGACACATCCATAGCTAAATTTGCACTTATGTAACTCGATATTTTCGGCATAGAACAGCGTCAGAGGCATATATTTTACCCTAATACCTACGTAATAACTCTCCATAAAATTTGTTAATATAATTTGCATAACCTTTATGGTCTGAACAGCATTTCTACATATGTATGAACTCGTTAGACAACGGCGCTAGCGGCGCTGTTAACTGAAATTTGTGCCGTAAAGATACCTTTAAAATGCCTTATTTTTTTTAATGAATATTTTTGACGACCGCCGTGTAAAACCGATTCGCCGTCGAGTGATTGCGCCGTTAACCGCGGGCTGCCTGTATATATATATATATATATATATATATATAATATATATATATATATATATATATATATATATATATATATATATTATATATATATATTATATATATATATATATATATATATATATATATATAATATATATATATATATATGTGTGTTACATATTAAAAATATGGAATATGTGTTATTCTATATATAAAAAACTAAAAACTATGATTAATTAAAACCTGTGACCCAAGGGGTCAACCGGTGTGCTTGCAGGAGTGTGATCGGAACAGATAAGATAATGTAGGCTAAGCCTCAAAGTGTTGTATCAATCAGCGTCCTGGTTTGTAAGTCATTTGTGGTCATCAAATCTATTTTTGTGCGAACTGTTGACAAGCTTGAGAAACCATATTGACCCTTAACCTCAGACCATCCTACGGGACTTGTAATCTATGTCATCTGTGTGTATGTTCGAATGTAGAGCTATTGTCTGCTCACCTATGATCTGTAAACCAAATTGTATGTCAGACTTCATCTAGCACTCGTCACTGGAAGGACACATCAAAACCTTCACGATGTAAGATAGAAGAATATTTCTTATTTTTGTACTCTGTGTTTCAAACACTAAAACCTTACATCAGAAAGAAGATACTGAATGAACTTAGAATTATCATCAAAGTACATGATACTCCGACGAGGATGGGTCATACCAACCGACCTTAGCGCAGAATATTGCAGGTCCTTATAACCTATCAGACGAAGGCACAGCCCCTACATATATATATATATATATATATATATATATATATATATATATATATATATATATTATATATATATATATATATATATATATAGATAATATAAAGTATAAATAAAACAATATATATATACATTACTATATATATATATATATATATATATAGATATATAATATAAAATATATATATATATATATATATATATATATATATATATATATATATATATAGATATATATATATATATATATATATATATATATATTATATATATATATATATATAAATATAAAAAAAAAAACTCTCTCTAAACACAGAGGTGGTCATCATCTGTGTCAAAACTGTTTCATCAGCCTTTCATGAAGCTTAATCTTCTACCAATGGCACAGTGAGAGCCAGCTCCCAAATGTCTGATACCAAACCTTACCCCACAGGGGGATGGCACAACACAATTAGTGGGCTCAAATATAAGCCAAACCTGCTTGTTGGCACAGAGTATTACAAGAATACAACCTTCCCCACCTTAATCATATTATGGGCAAACTGGACAGATCAGAACACCCTTGGAATCCATGCCCCAGCCTTCCGAAATTTTCTGCCGTTGAGCTATCAATCTGATATTCTCTCAGGGCCAAACATTATCAGGTAGTTGATGAGCCTACCACAGTTCCTACTATTTGGCTTCAGATATAAACTATAAACCCAGTCCCAGCTGTTACCTTTTCCTATGAATCAGTTTCAGTAAATTTTATCAAAATTGTTATATTCCATAAAATTTACCCAATTTAGAAAAATTCCATAAAAATTAACTCAAAAGTTAATTCATAATGCTACATGGGACTCCGGGTCTCAAACCTGGGAACAAATTCCAAGGTTCAAAGGCTCTCCTCACCCAGTCAAATTGGTGACATCGGGCTAAAAGTATCCCCATTCTTAAAAGTTTGCCAATACTGTCATCTGCCTTGAGCCAAGCAAATAAGCCATGGCAACGGAATAGCATCATGCTTAGAATCGCTAAAACAAGAAGCAATATTGGGGGTTAGAGGACCAACACCAATGGCAAAATTCAATGCATAAGAGACTATAAATAACAAGTATGCAAGCATGATGAATACCTGCCAAAAAACAATATGTACGTACTATAATGATAATATATTTTAGCTTTTAACCTGTAGAACAAGGGCTAAAAAAAAAAATAAACTGCAGCACCCCGGCCCAGGCCGGGAAACATTGAAGTCAGCCAATTAAAAAGAAAAACCACATTAATGGAAAGTGGAAGATATGTTGAATGCGCATGGTGTAAAAAAAAAAAAAAAAAAAAAAAAAAAAAAAAAAAAAATCTCTCTCCCTACCTTTCAAGAGAATTGAAAAAGCTCAATACACCCTGTTGTGGGGCCTTCTTATACAAGACAATAGAAAATTTTGCCTAGTTACAAATTTTTTTCGGATAATTTTATCTTATTTTGTAAAATTATAATTACAGCTCACACAATATCAAAACAGATAAGAACTAAAATCAGTAATAAATTCTGAGTATATTTGTTGTAAAAGGCAGTAACTTTTTAGATTGTGTTTTTCCTAATACCACTTTGCACTTAACTTGGCAAGATACAATTATACCTAACATACTATCACAAAGAATAAGAACTGAAACCAACACCAAACCCTGTGTATATTTATGAGCAAATACATCATATAAAGATGTCTTTTGAGAAAAAGTGGGAGGCAATAAAAGTTTCCCTGAAGTCAAGTAGTACACGAAGTGAAGAGTCACCTAGAAACTGGCGAGCTGAGCCAGTCTCAAAGCTGCCATTAGTGAAATTATGGGCTATTAGAAGTAATGGAACCTCTTTCCAATCTGATTCCCCTCAGTGGATTTGCTCTGTACCTTACCTTACTGGAAACTATATGATTTAATATGTGATTTGGCATTTTAAAAATCAATTTGTTATTTCTAAGGCTTTTAAATATTTCTTGCCAACCAACAATAAAATAATACTGAATAGATGCAAGTCAATTTTTATTTTCACCCTATTTTTAAACAAATGGGAAAATGGCAGGGAAAAAACCTGTACCTAGAGGTTTTACTTACTGTATACAAAATTCTTAATGTTAACCCACCTACATCTGAGAGAAATAAAACTATCAAACTACAAAGGTTATATTTTGCTCATATGCAATGCCTCACCTTCCAGCTGAAACGTAATTTCACCAACATTGTGCTCATAAAGGGATGTTTCTTTCTTCTTTCCTTTATTCACTTCCACTATTTCCTGAGACACATCTTATTTGCTGCACCCACGGTTTCAAACAACAACAAATAAAAACGTTCCAAACAACCAACAAATAAACATAATTATTCATAAAATTTGTTGCCAAACTCTGTACCTGGAATGAATAATAAATTCTTTGTATAACAACCTAATATAATATATATATATATATATATATTATATATATATATATATATATATATATATATATATCATTCGAGCTACAAATGTCCTTTAATATATATTCGCTCTACCTCGGAATTGATATATTTTCATATATGTACCGAGGGGGAATTTTTTAGTTGATAATAATTTCAGTTTACCCCCATGGGATCGAACCACCGTCCAGTAGGACGGGAACGAAATCAGGATCGGACAGTGACACTACCGAAACGGCTATCAAGAGAGGCTAAAGGTTTATATCGAGGTTGATTTGAAAGGGATGGTCAGAATCGATATAAACCTTTAGCCTCTTTGATAGCCGTTTCGGTAGTGTCACTGTCCGATCCTGATTTCGTTCCCCGTCCTACTGGACGGTGGTTCGATCCCATGGGGGTACGAAATTATTATCAACTAAAAAATTCCCCCTCCCCCTCGGTACATATATGAAAATATATCAATTCCGAGGTAGAGCGAATATGATATTAAAGGACATTTGTAGCTCGAATGATTTGATATGAATCACGGTGATGTGATAAATCATTATATATATATATATATATATATATAACTATATATATATATATATATAATCATGCAAACTGGATGGTATAAAGTGGAGGTATTAAAAAAAAAGTTACAAGCATAATGATTCATAAAATTCTGTACATAAAATAAAAATAAATGATTTGTATGGCAAAATAAAAATAACTATACATACTACATAATTATATATATTTATCAAAGAAATACCTCTGTAAGGACAATGCTTTTATCTATTTTTTTACTGTATCCAATTATCGAGTCGTGTTGTTGCTTTTTTTTTTTTTTTACCATACTATAGAGCGTTCCGCGTACTTTCTGTCGATGTGTAACACATGTAATTTCATTACTTGAACGCCTTATTATCTTTAAATGTGTTTGTAAGAAAACACAAATCTACTGTCTCAAGAGTCATTTCTGCTCTCGGTGTGAGTCTGTACACTTATCCGTCCACAACTGGTATGTAACCCAGTTTGTCTGTAAATAAATTATCAATAGTACCCAGCTACCTGTCGTACTCTCTGGTCCTCACACCTTGCTGGAACCTATTTATCATACGCAAGTATTTCACAAACAAGCAAATGCCAACATTTTCAAATCCTGAAGCATTTAATCTTTTTTATGTAATCTTCAAGTTTTCAAGCTGAATATTAAATCATAAAACATAATTCTCGCTCTCTCTCTCTTTCACCGAGATAATTATTATGGTACATGTAAGAATAATGTTTATAAATACTTTCAAATAATAGAAATAATTATACATAACTATAATTTTAAATAACTTTTCCATCTCACTTTTCAGTAAAAACAACTCTTCTCTAATAGCTGCCACCCGCTGTAATTATAGGATACCCATCTATGGGCACTCAAAACATTACCTTAGCCCCTGCCAAACACGGCGTGTATATCAAAGGAAAATTCTATAAGTCTTCTAACACCTTAAAATCAGTTTTGGACAAACAAGGACACAAATAGAATAGTAACATACGTTGAAGAACCAATCACTTCTCTCATGAATCAAGAAATAATCCATGCGACCCAACAGAATTCTCGCTCACCCGTAATATCAGCTTGCATGCAAACTCTCGAGCCGAACATAACTTCGAATATTAGTAGTGCGTTGTAAAAGAAAAAGAAAACCTTGCCGGGATCGAAATGTTAATGGCCTTTCCGACACTCTTAAACTCACGGATTGTCTGTCACACAAGCCATTTATACAGTCGGCTCACAACAACAATGTAACATTGAAGTCTGTAATCATTTGAATACCACTTTAGTAATTCACAAAAATCAACATATCTCGGATGTGGAAGTTTATAAACATCGCATTCTTACCGTCGCTGAGATCAATCACGCTCAATCAGTTGCGGATGAATCCCTTTTGCAATCTATAAAAAATAAAATCAATAGACATTCAAGAAGAGGAAATTCAGCAGAAATTTCTTGATCTTTTAACCCTTTGATTACGCCTGGGATGAGATCTCCACAGGTCCCCAGACCGGAGGTTTCTGAGGGAGTCACCTGTAGTATGCTACCAGACGCCACGAAAACGTAAAACAATCATTGTAACAGCTCGTTTCTTTGTTGTTTTCCTACAAATTAACCTGTTTTAGTTTTATGATAACATTTTGATAGTAGTCATCCGTAATACATATATGTAATTATGTAACATCACAAATAGATAAACATATCATATGTACTATATATCGGGGTTTACTGTTGCCAGAGGTATGAGTACTTCACTAATTGTGGACGACACACATTTTTCTTTTCTTTTTATTCATTTTGAATCCCCGAAACACATCTACAGCACAGTTGAATAATAGTGTTAAAAGTTATTTGCATAATCGCCAGAAAACTAATCATGAAAATATTGATCATTTTTATGTTTCCGCTTACAAAATTGAGATTTATTATTTGAGAGAGAGAGAGAGAGTTGAGAGATGAGAGAGAGAGAGAGAGAGAGAGCCTTGGAGAGACGAGAGAGAATGAGAAGAGAGAGAGAGAGAGAGAGAGAGAGATACCATACCCTCTAAATTGTACAACAATAACTCCAATAGGCGCGCAATTACAATAATGGTTGTAAATGAGGACATCACTGATATATATTAACCCCATTTCTGAATGATATTCATAGCAATAAACAAGTAACCAGTCGACAAGAAATACCATACGTAGTTTTAGAAATTATGATTTATGAACGCTTTGGGAGCTCGTGTAAGACTAGCATGGAATTTGTCTTGTCTCAATTTTACCATTCAGACATACACTTAGACTTATAAAACTCTTGACTATGGGAGATTTACGAATATATTTAGTACTTTATGTTAATCATGCTTTATATTTCAACGATATAGAATAACTTCTAATAACTTATTATACATTCTTGGAAATAAATAGGAATTTTATCTATTCAAGATTACATTTTTTTTTAGATGTATGTAGGAATTCTTCTCAGATATTTACATTATTTGTTACACCATTATTCTAAGACTGCTATTTAGAAAAAATAACTATCTCCGACACTTCCATGATAATGAGAATACCGTGTTTCTTACCGGGAAAGTGTTTATGTGTGAGAGAGAGAGAGAGAGAGAGAAAGCTGCTGCCAAATAATAAATCAACACTAAGAAAAATTAAATATCTTTTGTGCCATATCCAAAAAAGGTAAATCATTTATATGGGACCAGGTTGTTAAATGAAAAAATAAAAGGAGACATTATAATTGTTCCCCCAGAGCCTCTCCATTACCTGTGAAAATTATTCTAACAGATATACATTTGCTGTCTACAAGTGGTGAATTCTTTTGTTATTTTTGGCCTAAGCAGTAAAGGTTATTGCAAAAAGGACTACTAGACATCCTAACAAGTGTCTGTCGTCAGAAATTTTCCCAATGTTTTATATTCATCTATTTCCTATTCGCCTTCATACTTGTCTACATATTCCGAATAAGAAAGAGAGAAACAAGACCTAGGGCATGAAGCGATTAGTCCTGGTCCCACACAAAAGGTATGCGCACTGCATGGGTCCGTATAAGTACTCGCTCTAGCCGGGATTATTCATAGCCTAAAGGAATCCTTACCAATAACATCCAGCCCCAACGTTCCTGCGTTGCTAATCACTTTTATCACAAGTGGGGGAAACTGAGTTAATTTCTTTACTGGCGGAACAGTAACAAAAAAAAAAAAAAAAAAAAAATAGTAAATTATATACTCAAACACGCACGCACAAACACACACACAAAATTGCGCGCGGTGCGCAGGCACACACACACAGACATATATATATATAAGAATATGGTCATTTGGTTGGTGACAGTCGTATATGCATGGCTCATGTAGCAAGGTATGACGGTCGACGCAGGTAGTATTTGAGATGCCGGAATCCTTTTGATGAAAATGACTCGGTTGTTGTTTTCTGGCTCTCGTTTACCTGCCACTGCGTTGAGTTTTGTGTACCGAACGCTGGAATACTACTTGTTGGGAATAGCGCCTGGGATTACCCTGTATCCGTCTGACAGATTCCAATTCATTGTTTGATAGATGATAGCGGTCAAAAGTCAGGGGTAAGTGGAAATCATATTAGCAGCCGGTGATAAAGGAAGATTCCAAAAGCCGCCATTGTCAATGAAAGAAGGAATGGAGACCGTCAGGACTTGATATAAGCCCGTGGCCCTATTTTCAAGATAATATTCCGACGTCCACGCCCACCAATTCGATAAAGGCGGAAGGTACAAAGAGCTGGAGACAAGGCAGGTCATTTCTGTCAAAGGACACGAGCATCTCAGATAGCACCCACGTCGTTTGTCACACCTGCATGTGACATGTAAACACGATTGTCACCCATATATATATATATATATATATATATATATATAATATATATATATATATATATATATATATATATATATATATATGGATGTATGAATGTGTACTTATAAATCAAGAGCGTATACATTCATACATACATACATATTTGTATACAAACATACAAATAAATACATATATATGTATGAATGTGTGCATGTATGCATACAAAGTTACAAACACACACACATACCTGATATATATATATATATATATATATATATATATATATATATATATATATATATATATATTATATATATATACGTGTGTGTGTGTATGGATGCGCATTTGATTGTACATATGCATGGATGCATATTTGTATGCATGTATGGAAGTATGTACTTATCTCTCCAGGCCACAAAAAAAGCTGCATACACGCACAATTATATATTGTGATCAACAGTGGTATGTGTTTGTTTGTATTTTGTATGTATACATGCATATATGTTTGAATGTATGAATGTATACACTCTTGATATATAAGTACATACATTCATACATACATATATATTTACATTTAAATATTTATTTATTTATGTATGACGCTTGTATGTAGTTTTTGCATGCATGCATATTTGTATGTATGTATAAAGGTATGTACTTATATACTAGAGGCCACGAAAACTCTGCATACACTACACAATTATATATTTTGGTCATAAGTTGTTTATAATATTGATCCTGGTGAATGTGGGTAGGTAACAATCGTGTTTACATGTCACATGTTTTCCGGGATACGTAGACATAAATGCTTTTACCGCAGAACCAGATACGCCTAGGTTTTCATCTACCAATATGTCTGTAGATTTATTATCGAAAAATCGAGAATACAATCCGTTTGGGCATCACAAAGTTCCAATATTTTCACTCCAAATCGACTTCTTTTATTTGGAATTTTTATTTTGCTGAAACTAAGCCTTCCCTTCCATACCATCAAACTTTCATCTATGCATAAATCTTGGAAAGGAAATTTTTCCCTGATTTTGCTACGCACATTGACGAACACTAGTTTATTCAACTATTTTATTTCATTTTTTATCTGGGTCTCTCCTGTGAATTATCAACGTAATGTTTTTTCCCTTGTGAATTGTCAACGAAATGTAGAGCTAGAATTCGATGAAATCTGTCCCTTGCCATCAGCCTTCTCATTCTCCTTTTGTCTAGTTTGCTTCAAGCGTAATCAAGTAATCAACGATGCGACGTTAACTTTGATGCGACATGATCATAATCACACACAGGAAGCGTACCATTTCGTTCAGTTACCTGGGCAAACTTTCGCCTAAATTTTGGTACTGCATCTCCAATTGTAATAAACAAGGAATCTTTGATAACGGTTTCTCTCTCTAATAGTCAGCCCCACAAAGTCGTTATCGAAAAATTTAAAAACATGATCTACTTCGGAGTACTTCCTTTGAATTTTCATTCGCATTACATCTTGACGTAATGCCCTGCCACTGCCGTCAAATACGAAATCTCGGGGCTGGAACTTACTGCAAACCCACTCCCAACATCACCTGAGTCAACTCGCAGTCGCTGTATCCAACTTCTTTCAACACCGTTACTTTCGTTAGGTGGCAGATTTTCGTTATTTTCACTGTTGGTTGAAATTTCATCCGTCTCTTGCACCAGGCGTATAATTATTCATTTAATTGCCTTCTAAATCCCATTCATTTTCATATCTAGAAAATTAACCGAGAAAAGTCTACAAAATAATTATCGTCATCGAGAGCTCTCTCTCGATCTGCCGGCGGTCAAGCTCGAAGATGTCGTACGCTTGACTCCTCCTCCTACAACATATTGATGAGAAATAATGAATTTTAGGGAAATGCACACATTTATATGAATTCACAGTATGGCAACTGGCAGATTGTAACCATATCAAGAAAAAACAGGCCAGTAGTTCAATCATCAGTCTTCCACATGAAAGGAAATTGCCAGTGACCGTATACGATACACCCGTGTTCTGGGATACCTTAGGAAACGTATCGTATACGACCCAGTCGTATTCAAAGGGTTAACTGAATATCATGATGTTTTTTCCACTACGGATGGATCCTTAGGAAAAACGGATGTCATAGAACACCAAATAAGGTTAAAAGACAAGCAGAAAGTTATCTATATACCTTTGCACAGACTCCCTATGAAATTCCAGAATGAGATAAATGATGAAGTAGGTAAAATGCTAGAAGGAGTCATTAGGAAATCGAAAAGCCCTTATAATTTTCCGTTAATAGTCGTACCGAAAAAAGATCGAACTTGGCGTATCTGCGTAGACTTCCGTCGCTTAAATGAGGAAACGATCCCTGATCGATTCCCAGTGCCATGCACTGACGATTTATTTTTATTCTTTACTAGGCCGAACAAATATTTTTTACCAGTTTGGACTTACTTAAAAGCTTTCCCAGATACCACTGGAGGAAGAGAGTATCCCATATATGCCACATGCCTTCAGCACGCCAGGGGACATTATGATTTTGCGTATGCCTCCCTTTTTGGTTTACGTTGTGCTCCCATAACATTTACTAGAATGATCAACATAGTGTTTGGAGACTTGTTAGGGGATATCTTACATGCCTATATGGACGACCTCGTAATCTTTTCTAATACCTTAGAAGAACATTACGTAAATTAGAGCTAGTGCTACAAAGACTAAGACAGCATAACATTTAGTCTATTTAGGTTTCACGGTGTCTAGTCAAGGTCTTAAAGTAGTCCATGATAAGGTATCGGCTATCCGTAACTTCCCGATACCTACTAATGTCAAGGGAATACAGCAATTTCTGGGGTGTAGTGGCTATTATAGGCGTTTTATACGCAACTACTCAATCATAGCCGCTCCCTTAACCGATCTTATAAAGAAGGGCGTAGATTTCATATGGTCTGAGAAACATCAACAGGCGTTTGATACCTTGAAAAATGAACTGTGTAGTTCTCCTATCTTAAAATTCCCTGACTTCGGTAAGGAATTCTTATTGCAACAGACACCTTAGACCTAGGAGTAGGTGGGGTATTGCTTCAGCAATATGACAAACAGTTTTTCCCTATAGCTTTTTATTCACGTAAACTGAGACCTTTCGAAAGTAAATATGCAGTAATAGACAAGGAAGGGCTCACTATTGTTAATTCACTAGTGCATTTCAAGTTCATAATATACGGTTATCCCGTCAAGGTTCTCACTAATCATAAGCCCCTAACTGACTTCTTTAAAGGCTTTAGTCACAGCCCCAAAAGAACTCGGTGGCATATGATCATCCAAGACTTTGGTGTGAGGATCGGGTATTTACATGGGAAAGCAAATATCATTGCTGACGCATTATCACGCAACCCCGCGTCATCTTGTACGGAGCCATTAGCCGAATTAATAGATATATCAACATCCATGCCTATGTTAAAACTGTATCTGAACAAGAAGATCTGGGCTGGAGTGCTGAACTAATAGAGAAGGAACAAAGCAAAGATCAGCAATTAGAAAAAATCATAAAACGCTTTAAACGGAAATCCTAAGGAAAAGGAATATATAAATTTAAGCAGCAGAATTATATAATCCAAGGATAATTATTGTGTAGATCCGTGACGAGGAAAAACCTGCAACACACCCCCACAGGCGAGTACCACCAGGTAGTGGTACCAATCTCACTTATACCCACTGTCTTAAATTGGTTGCATGCAAATCCATTGCATGGCCACCCAGGTTTCTCCATCATGTCACAGAGAGCCAAATCCTTATTTTATTGGCATACAATGCTTACAGATATAAAAAAGCACATAGCTAATTGTCGCACTTGTCAGGAAAACAAAGGGCACACGAAGACACCTGTCAGCCTAGGGGCTTATCCCATGCCCAATCAACCCTTTGAAAGAGTACACTAAGATTTATTAACAGGGTTTTACGAGTCAGAGAGGAAATAAGCACCTCCTAGTAATCATAGATGCCTTGACTCGATATACCGAACTGATAGCGCTTAAAACTAAAACCACGGTTCAGTGCGCTAGGAAGTTTTACGAGTGCTACATTTGTAAACTTGGAATTCCACACATGATAATATCTGATTCGGGTGGAGAGTTCAATAATCATTTCCTTAACACATTGTGTCAATTCCTTAGTGCATAAAGAAAATCAATACCATGATCTACCACCCAGAGTCTAACGGGCTGGTGGGAAGAGCAAATCGTAAGGTTTTAAACATATTAAGAGTTACATTAGGGGGAATGGACCCCAGGGATATTGCCATACCTGCGGTATTAAGCACTCTTAATAACTCATATCATGTATCTATTGAAATGTCGCCGCACGAGGCACTGTAACGGTACCCCAGCTAGAACGCCTTTCCATGTATTAACGGCCTACAACCAGTTTATCAAATTCTCTAAAGGATCTTATGGATGCAAGCATAAGTCGATATAATATACTTCGTAAGAATCTAGAAGAATCTCAAATCATAATGAAACAGAAATCATGATAAATAGCTAAGGTCCAACTAAAACATATACCGTGGGCGATAAGGTATACATACAAGTATATGTACGCAAAGGACTCAATTACAAACCGACATCTAAGTTTGAAGGCCCGTTCAACATTTTAGAAATCTTAACGGCCAATAGATTTAAGAGTTCAAAACGTACCCCAACCCACTGATAATAGAATCCTTCCATTGGCTCACATCAGAAACTAATAGAAGGGTAGAAGGAAGTGAGGGAAATTTTTGTATCTATGAAACTTGTATAATCACTTTTATATATATATATATATATATATATATATATATATATATATATATATATATATATATATATATATATATATGACTGGTAAAAAATGTTCTGTAACAACAGAATTCCATCTAATAAAAGGAGCCCATAAAAACACCAAAATATAGAGAGGAAAGTACTATATTTTCAGAGACTGCTGTCTCTCTCTTCAGGTATATGAATGAGAAAAGTTTACAGAAAAGGTGGTATTTATACCAAGAGATCCGTCCACAAGTAAGCCAATTTAGGTCACCCCCGCTGATAATCTTCCTTTAATCTTCTTAAGCGTTGGTTGAACTAAACACTTCGTCGACGACATCCGAAATCCATGCTCTTTTGAGATGTTCATTACCTGCTTCTCTTTTATTAAGGCCGATGCCATCATTTGACTCTTGTACCGGCAGTTGCTGCTATAAATTACATGTGACAAATTCCAGTTTATTCTATGTTATGTTCATTTATATGGTTGAAAATAGCCGAGTTCTGTTGTCCATACCTAACTGACCGTTTGTGTTGTATTAATCTCTGGGGAAGTGATTTACCTGTAAATCCGATGTAAGATTGGTCACAGTCTTGGCAAGGGATCTCATAGACCCCATAGTCCTTGGGAGATGTCTTTTGTTGGACATTAATCAGGGATTTTGGTGCTAAGGTGTTTGGGTAGGTAATGCAAAAGGGTTGGATTTCCCAAGGGTGTGCGTTACTCTCTTTTAATCGTCTCCAGTGAGGAATTTTTTTTTATTTTATTGTTGGGTGTGTCTCTGGTCTTGTTTTTAGGGGGTCGGTAGAAAATTACGTTTGCTTTTTGAATTGCTTTCCTCAATTAAATGGTCAGGATACTTTAAAGATGAAAGTTGCTTGCGAATTAGTTCAAATTCTTTTTCCAGGAAATCTGGGGAACAATTCGTAAGGCTCTTAAGAATAGGTTGCTAGCTACGCTTGTCTTGATAGTAATGTCAATGATAGCTAAAGTAGTGATATATGAAAGTGAGAACGTTGGTTTTCTGTACATGGTAAATTTGTATTCTGTCGTGGTGTCCTGATTATTAAAACATCAAGAAAAGGATTTTGTTGTCTGTTTCCCATTCAACTTTAAATTTGATGCTGGGCACTAATGTGTTTTTAATTTTGAGAGGAATTCATTAAAATTACCCCACCTATTATCCCAAAATGTTAGAATATCATCCACAAGCATGTTTTTGGGTTTTATTGCATTTATTACTGTAGTTTCAAAGTATTCCCATGTACAGATTGGCTAAAACGGGACTTAAAGGACTAAACCCATACTACACCCGAATTTTTTGCTTGTAGAATGATTCCCCGAATGAAAATACGTTATTAGATGCACATAATTCAACTAACTTTATTATTTTGTCAAGCGCCAATGGGAAATGATCTGAATAGGGGGATAATTTTTTTCCCTTAACCTCTTCATTACCGAAAGTTTGTTTGAGGTAGGTGGGTACCACCATTCAAGTCTACTACACCGCACCGGGTGCATAAAGGTGGTACGCATAGTACCACCAAAACTCCTCTTTTCAGATAGGGACTTCCAATCATTCTGTAATTTCGGTTTGAAGAGTTGGAGCAAAATAAACATTATGACACGATGCCAGACGTATGATGAACCCAAAAAAATATTATTACTGCTTATAGTAGTGTGTAGGTGACAGATGAACTGCGTCTCAACAAAAAATCACAAAACCAGAACAAGCATAACATGTAATAACTTCTACCCAAGTATAAAACCAGTTGTATCATCATTTACTGTATTTATTTATTTATTCACTTATTACATTTTACAAATAAAAGATATGAACACCATTAAATGAAGGTAAAAATAAAGCCTTATAGTAACTTTATATATAAAAAACCAAACCAGAGAAAAAGCGAAAAAGCGATTTTATCTAGGACAGAAACTTGAAAAATTAGTTTTAGATACCCCTGATGCCCCTAAAGTTGTTTTCTGTGATAAAACTAATCTTAGAAAACGTAGAAAATGACATCGACCAATTTTTGAAAGATATACTATAAAAATTGGCGATTTCCATATTTATTGGCGGGGCTTTCGCTTTAGTTTTTGCTCTTTTTTTTTTATTACGTTGCTTATTTACTGTTCTATTTTGATAATACTTTACGTGCATGTTCCAGGTGCGATATACCAACATTCTGTAGTTTTCTCACCGACACCAGCATGTCCCTTGTACAAGGACACCGAGTTTCACATTTTTTTCATAAAATCATTCATTTTCCCTGTAGGATGATAAACTAAAAAACAAAGAATATGTGTTATTATAGTGCTAATAATACCTGATAATTTCATTAGCCTGTCTTGATTAGCGTATTTTTGGCAATATTTTTACGATCGGCACCCCTCCAAACTCTAGTCACTACCGAGAGATTCAAGTTCGGCAGCGAACGCAATGTTTACATTCTGCTCACCCTCCCACCCGGTAAAGAATGGGTTAAAAACTGAAGAACGTCCTGCACAGGTACTTTTGTGAAATAGGGAGTTTACGTCGAGGCTTAAAAGTTTTATGTTGTGAAGAGGTATATGTGCATCTCTGAATTTGTGACAAAATTCTTCCGAATGTTTTAATGTGACTGGGAGAAAAAGTGCCTAAAAAAGGAGGAAAGGAGGCCAGCTACCATTTAGAAATTTTTGTAATTGAAAGCTCCAGCGCATGAAACGATGGGTCTGAATGGAAGATTGTCTTTGTGAGTTTTGGGAAGGCCATAAAAGTAGATTTTTGGGTTTTATTGCATTTATTACTGTAGTTTCAAAGTATTCCATGTACAGATTGGGCTAAAACGGGACTTAAAGGACTACCCATACTACACCCGAATTTTTTGCTTGTAGAATGATTCCCCGAATGAAAATACGTTATTAGATGCACATAATTCAACTAACTTTATTATTTTGTCAAAGCGCCAATGGGAAATGATCTGAATAGGGGGATAATTTTTCTCTTAAAAACTGAAGAACGTCCTGCACTGGTACTTTTGTGAATAGGGAGTCTACGTCGAGGCTTAAAAGTTTTTATGTTGTGAAGAGGTATATGTGCATCTCTGAATTTGGCTTTTGATAAATTCATATCTGACAAAAACTACAGCCGTGAAGAGATATGTTTAAAAGGAGTGTTACTAAATGCTTTAACTGACCTTCATAAGAAATATCCTGTTCCCCGCAGATTCATGATAGCCATCCACTCGCTAAAAAAGTTAGATGTTATAATAAGTAGATCCGACAAAGACGGCAAAATCGTAATAATGGACAAAGACTTCTACCTCGACAAAATCAACCAGCTCCTTAGCGACACTAACACTTACGAAAAACTGAGGAAAAATCCCCTCCAAAACGTTCCCACAGAATTTTTTCGGAAAGTAAGATTAATTGGCCAAGACAAAAAGAGTATTGAACTATTAGAGAAATTTAAAGTAATTAATCCTAAATTACCCTACTTTTATGGCCTTCCCAAAAACTCACAAACAATCTTCCATTCAGACCCCATCGTTTTCATGCGCCGGAGCTTTCAATTACAAAATTTCTAAATGGTTAGCTGGCCTCCTTTCTCCTTTTTTAGGCACTTTTTCTCCCAGTCACATTAAACATTCGGAAGATTTTTGTCACAAATTCAGAGATGCACATATACCTCTTCACAACATAAAACTTTTAAGCCTCGACGTAAACTCCCTATTCACAAAGTACCAGTGCAGGACGTTCTTCAGTTTTTAAGGGAAAAATTATCCCCCTATTCGAATCATTTCCCATTGGCGCTTGACAAAATAATAAAGTTAGTTGAATTATGTGCATCTAATAAACGTATTTTCATCGGGGAATCATTCTACAAGCAAAATTCGGGTGTAGTATGGGTAGTCCTTTAAGTCCCGTTTTAGCCAATCTGTACATGGAATACTTTGAAACTACAGTAATAAATGCAATAAAACCCAAAAACATGCTGTGGATGATATTCTAACATTTTGGGATAATAGGTGGGGTAATTTTAATGAATTCCTCTCAAAATTAAACGCATTAGTGCCCAGCATCAATTTAAAGTTGAATGGGAAACGACAACAAAATTCCTTTTCTTGATGTTTTAATAATCAGACACACGACAGAATACAAATTTACCATATACAGAAAACCAACGTTCTCACTTTCATATATTCACTACTTTAGCTATCATGACATTACTATCAAGACAGGCGTAGCTAGCAACCTATTCTTAAGAGCCTTACGAATTTGTTCCCCAGATTTCCTGGAAAAAGAATTTGAACTAATTCGCAAGCAACTTTCATCTTTAAAAGTATCCTGACCATTTAATTGAGAAAGCAATTCAAAAAGCAAACATATTTTCTACCGACCCCCTAAAGACAAGACCAGAGACACCCAACAATAAATAAAATTCCTCACCTGGAGACGATTAAAAGAGTAACGCACACCCTTGGGAAATCCAACCCTTTTGCATTTACCTACCCAAACACCTTAGCCAAATCCCTGATTACGTCCAACAAAAGACATCTCCCAAGGACTCTGGGGTCTATGAGATCCCTTGCCAAGACTGTGACCAATCTTACATCGGATTTACAGGTAAATCACTTCCCCAGAGATTAATACAACACAAACGGTCAGTTAGGTATGGACAACAGAACTCGGCTATTTTCAACCATATAAATGAACATAACCATAGAATAAACTGGAATTTGTCACATGTAATTTATAGCAGCAACTGCCGGTACAAGTCAAATGATGGAATCGGCCTTAATAAAAGAGAAGCAGGTAATGAACATCTCAAAAGGAGCATGGATTTCGGATGTCGTCGACGAAGTGTTTATTCAACCAACGCTTTAAGAAGATTAAAGGAAGATTGATCAGCGGGGTGACCTAAATTGGCTTACTTGTGGACGGATCTCTTGGTATAAATACCACCTTTTCTGTAAACTTTTCTCATTCATATCCTGAAGAGAGAGACAGCAAGTCTCTGAAATATAGTACTTTCCTCTCTATATTTTGGTGTGTTTTTTATGGGCTCCTTTTATTAGATTATATATATATATATATATATATATATATATATATATATATATATGATATATATATATATATATATATATATATATATAATAATAATAATGTATGTAAACTTTTTTCTTAAACAGGAGTAATTACATATATTTTACTCATTGCAAGTTTCCAAAATGAATCTCTTATTGTTAGGAGTGATACTGTTCGTTCAGACATCTTTATCGTGTGGGAAGAGCGCTAAAACCAAAATATAGATTTTACTCATGGCACCATTGTAGAAAGAACAGAAGTAGTTTTCATTAACGCAAGCAATATAGTTATAGAAATAGATATGCAGGCGATCTTTCTCCCGGAGGATGACGTCATTAACCTAAAGAGTGACCTGTTGAGGCTTGCCGTTTCGTTGAATGAGATGCACCAACGTCATTTTTCCTGCTAACCCAGAGAGTTTGCTAGCACAAACGCTAAGTCGTCCGCGGAAAGGAAATTTTGTTATCATACGACATTGCAAAACCTAAAACCGCCGAGGCAGAAGCTCTGGCTCGAGATCTGCTGATGTGGACTGTGCGGCACAATAACCTCGAATGACGCAACCTGTTTACCTTTGCTGCTGCATTAAACATCTTTGGATCTGTTGCAAGTTTAGGCTTAGGAATTTCAAATCGTCTTAAAATAAATGATCAGAATAAGAGAATTGAGTTTTTGCAACATGAAAACAAATTAGCTTTGTCCGAACTGCGTAGCCAGTTATCCTCAATCAATCAAATAATGAGTTAGGTGAACAAACATTCTAGTAATATCGATCAGATTATGGAAGTGCAACACTTGCTGGCTACGTTAGCCTATTATAGTTCGAAAGTAGATCATATCCGTACCAAAATATCACATTTTATTGAGAAATCAAAGGACTATGTAGAAGCTATTACGCTAGCAACAAAGGGAGTTTTATCCAGACATCTTTTGCCTATTAAAGGTCTGACTTTAACTTTGGAGAACGGACGGGAGAAACTAAGTTATGTTCCTTTATTAGACGCCCATAAGATAGAATTTTATTATAGCTTAATATCGGTAAGCGTTGAAAATTACAGGATCATGATTACCATTCCCTTTGATTCTTCCGATGCCTGGCAATCATACAAAATAGCACCGTTCCCAACTTTCATGACGAATAACTCAAGGTCAGTAATATCCAATTTGACGGGACACATTGATTTCCCCTGATAGGGAATCATATACAGTCATTAAAGACTTAGATAAATTCACTCACTGTTCAGAAGCCATGAATAATAAAGTTTGTACAGCTGACTCCTTTGAATTCCATCCTATGTCAATGGATTCGTGCGAGTTAGGTATAGTGCTAAACGGTTCTCTCTCCCATACACACAAAGGTTGGATACGATACGACAAGGCCGCTTCGAGGTGGCATGTCCGGACGGGTCCACGGCCCACTCCCAGGTTTGCGTTGCAGCCGACGGTTGTACTGGGACGTCCACGAACTACACGGTCTGAGGGGTTAACACTATCATCCGTGAACGGGCCTACTTTGCGAACTTCACATGGACAACTACTGTTATCCCATCACTACCTCTCCCATATGCAACGCGAAGGTGGGCTCAATCGTTTGACGCAACTAGCGGTATATGGACCCCTACGCCACCGACTTATGCATGGAGGAGAAAAAAAATCTTCGTTTCTACGTGTCGCTAGCCGTGTTTTGCGTTACGGTGATGATTTTTTATCGCCGTTAACATCTTTGCTTGGCGTAGGTTGAGGCGAACACAGACGGATCTTCAGAGAACTTTCTGGCACGTCCAGACAACACTCCTATTGCGTTAAAGGCATTTATGTTTAGAGCCATTTGAAATTGGCCATTTCACTTGACTCGGAGGAAAATTGTCTGGAATTGTGTTGTGTGTGAAAAGCGGTCTGTACGCTGGCAATATGTAGGACAAGAAACTCCAAGCCTTTGCATTATTTTTTAAATATATGAAGAGTTAAAAGTATCTTTCGGGCACCTAATAAAATATTGAACGCCCTATATATATTAAAATGTTGGTGCGAGTACGTATCAGGAATCTATATCTTGCGTGCAGTCATATGTTATCTTTATATCTTTACAAAGAGTAACAAATATTCTTAAACAGTTATCCATGATCATGTATAAAATTATGTATCTCCACGGGGTAACAACTATTCTTAATCGGGTTACCTATTATCCACTAGTGTATAAATTATGATCTCCCGGGGTAACAACTATTCTTAATCAGGTTACCTATTATAACTCCTGTATAATTTCTAGCTTCACGGGTAACAACTATTCTTAATCAGGTTACCTATTACTATAATCTTCATGTATACATGTTAAAACCTTTTATTTTTTGGTACCTCATAATCATTTACTAATATTATACCATATATAAGAAACATGGACCTGTATTTTACATGCATTTTTCTTTATTTATGGATATGTCCATTAGGTATGTATTTGTTTTTTTTTATTATAACTTTTTTGCATATTTTTCTTAATCACTTGTTTATGGTTATGACTAAATATATACATACGGTCACACTCGTAGTAAACCATGTTTAACATAACTTTTAAATGTTCAATGCTTGAATGGTAGCTGTCCGAGCCTAATGTAATAGTTACATTATTTTAATACAGATAAATTCCATATCTGTATATAAACCCACGACCTAAGGGTCATATGAGGCAAATTAGGAGTGTCACTTACGTTAAATACATAACAAGTACACTGGAAACTAGAAATCCATCGCTTGCAATGCTTGCAGTAGCCTGGTTTGCGTTTTGCATGTCGAATCATTTTCTGAATTTGTAAAACAAAGCACACCTTCCATGGAAGCGATTGACCTATTTACCCATAGCGGGAGCGCGTGACTTCCGCCAGGCCGTAGGGCTACGTGTTCATTTTGTTCTAATTATGATAAATCGCTGAGATAGCTAGTGTTCCGCTATCGACGCGATGCTCCTATATTTTTAGTTCACTTCAGATTACTCAACGGAGCGGTCATCCGACCAAACCATCTCTATACTCCAGTGATGGAGCAGCTAAGAAATAAAGTTGTTAAAATTGTACTCCATCTGTTTGAGTCATCTCCCTTATTCTAAAGAAGAACCAACTCTACTAGATATCACTCAGACAAGAAGGGAAAGTAGAACCAACAATGCTTACGAACAACAGTCGTAAGAAAAGACCATACTAACTGTCGCTGTCTTATTCTTTCATTATACTAAGTGGACAAGCGGGAGCTACATATATATTAATATTATATATATATATATCTATTATTATTATATATATTATATATTATTATATCTATATATCTATATATATATATATATCTATATATATATATATATATATATATATATATATATATATATATATATATATAATTCTATATATATATATATATGGTTGTTTTGGTATTCTCTGCAAAAGATTCTTTCTATCTTTAATTTCAAGTTCACCATGACTTTCCTCTGTTACTTCAATTGTAGCATCCTCCTGTACTCTTATTTACATTAAAATTTCAAAAGAATTTGCATAAGGATTATCTTTATCATTTGCACTGCACCTGTTTCTTGATTCTTTATCATGTTTGTTTTCTTTCTGTGAAGCATTTATTTCCTCTTGGGATTTATTTTTCTATGCTCCGTTACTACTATCTGTGGGTGTTTTTCTTTCATTATCTGTTCTTATTGAAGAATATTCATGTTTCTTAGATGGATCTTGAAATTCCTCTCACCTTCAAATCCAATTTAGTTTTCTTATAGATTCCCAGTTCATTCTTGTAATACTTATAATGCTGTACTATATATGTAGAACAGTGGATCGCCCTTATTTGTGTTCTCTGGATTCGTGGACTCATGCATTCACGGATTTCTCTCAGGAACATTTCCCCACATTATTCGAGGGACATTTGCTTATTAGCGGTATTTTTCTGCTATAAATATCCACAAATTCCTTTTTTTTTTATCAACTTCATCATAAAATGCACTTTGTGATAAAACTTTAAAAAAAAACAGGTATAAAAGTTTTAGTGGGTTTTTTCTAAGTTTTAACTAACAAAATAGGAGGTTTTAAGCATTTTTATAGGGGTTCCAACAATTTGCGGGGGTCTGGTGCGCATCCCCCCCCGAATACGGGGGGACCACTGTACATATAATTCTTGGACCATGCATGATGGTCTTGCTCCAGTTAATACACTTTGGTTTACTGTACTTCCATTGTGTATTATGTTTTTCACATGCATGATATGCAACACAGGTTCAGTTATACAATACTTCTTTCCAAAATTTTGACACTAATGGGTTTGGGACATATGGTCTTATTTCTTGCTTTGGCGTAATATTTTAATTTTCCAAGGTAGATCTTGACTTTCAAAATTTTATTTTTGCAATTTTTAACATTTGCTTATTTCTTTACTTGGTTTAATGAATATCTCACTGTGATATCTTTTTTTTTTTTTTTTTTTTAAAGAAAGTTCAAGTTACTGTTCTCAAGAAGCACAACAGCCACACTGAATGCTATTCATGGTGACATTTTTTTTTTTCTCTTAAAGCTTATTTTATATTTATAGAGACATAGTCCTCAGATTGACTCTGTTGTAGCTTCTATAAGCCCTGTCTTATCTGCTTAAATGGCATTTCTGCTGCTGAATGCCTGTTTAATATACAATTTTCAAATTTGAGGGCTGAAATTTTCTGTTGTATCTGAAGTTAAAACCTCAACCAACTTCCACTTCCAAAGAGGGGGTCGAAGTGAGTCAAGGTGTCATGTTGGTATTTACTATTTTCAGGTGCTTTATATGGTATTAACATTTCAGTACCATCCTTATTTTGATTATTTGGGTTCTCCAGAGAATTGTCCATTTTCAAGCAAGAAAATCTGCTCTGTACTGAAGCAGAGGTCATCAACTGTGCCAAGTCGCTACATCAAAAGGGCCAGGGGCATTTAAATCTTTAAAGTTACTACTCAAAGATAGAGAAAAAAAATATAAACCGAACTGACTCCCAAATGTCAGGCCCAACCCTACCCCATAGGGGGACGGCACAACATGATTAGAGCAGCCCAAGCGTAAGCCAGACCCATTTAATAGGACTGGGTATTGAAAGAATACAATCATCCCCACACTAATCATGTTACGGGCAAACCAGATAAAGTGCCAAGAGTCCTACTCCCAGAACCAGAACCCCTGATAATCAGTGGTCCAAGCCCTGAAGAATAGTTCTGCCCTTGAGCTATCAATCTGATAACTCTCAGGTCCAAACATTATTGGGTAAGTGATGGTCCTACCACAGTTCCCACTATCTAGCTTCGGATATAAACCCAGTCCTAGCTATAACTATTCCTATTTATCAAGTAAAATAAATTTTGGCAGAAGTATTAAATTAAAAATAAATTCATCCAAAGCAAAATATATAGGCAGTCCTCAGTTATCAGTGATCCGGTTTTATAGGGCTTGTCTAGCTCCATAATACCAAAAATTTATGACGCCATAATGGGCAGAGTTCCGATTATTGACACCTTATAACGCACCAATAATAGAATTATGGTGCCATAACATACCTAACAGAGGCGCCATAATGGTGCTGATAACCGGGTTATCGGCACCATAAATCGTAAACTTTCGGTTAATGGCGGTTTCCACTTATCCCCGTCCCCCCCCCCCCCCCCCCCAAAAAAAAAAAACCACGCTGATTACCTGGGACAGCCTACACAATGACCCTTGGACTTGAACCCAGGAACAAATGGGTTTTAAAGAGCCCCCTCACCATCTAAGGTGGTCCCAAGTTGAGGGGAGGGCATCTCTGAAAACCAGCTGGCCCAATTGGATTCCAATGGTTCTGCCATCAAGATAGCAATGGGAAAATCCCATCACCATCTCTTCGGTCCAAATCATAGTGTGTGGTGACTCAATTACCAAACCTCCTACAATTAGCTTCAATTGTGAACCCCTTCCAAAATAAGATCCCTTCTCAGACTCGTCTAAGCAATAAAATTTTGCAAAACTGGAAATATTGACGCCATTTAAACCAAGAACTACGTAGGATGATTCATTAGCCTGGGTCTTTCAGCCACTCACTTTGCCAAGGCTTCCTACTTGAGGGGAGTGGATCCCTACCCCCCCCACAGTAAAGGGGTAGGGATCAGGAGTCAATATATAACAGAGCAATAATCATTTAAAAACAATTAAAATGCAAAAATCTAAAATCCTACTTACCTCTGAAGGAAATGTAGCACTGAACATCAATGTTTGTCTCTGATCAGGAGGCGGCATTGATGAATGATGAAAAATCTTTTTCAAGTCTGTTAAAAATCCCATTGAAAGCATTTGTCTGCTTCATCCAAAACTATAAACTTCAAATCATCAAAAAGAAGATTTCCTCTATTCATAAAATCAACAACTCTACCAATAGTTCCTACCAATATGGCAACCATCCTGGAGGGAAAGAAAAAATACATGACACATACAAAAAAGTGGGATATAGATACATACACTGGCAAAAAAATCTTGATAAAATACATCAAAGATAAGTCATTACTGACAAGGCTTAAATTATGTTTAAAAATGAAAGTAACTAACACTGAATATACCATGAGATACTTGGTGAAAAATTAGACAATCTGATCAAACTAACATCATTGTAAACACTCAATCAGCAGTACAATGTTTTTTTTTTTCTGTTCTTACTACATAGAAGGGAGGGTTAAAAATAATGTTAACAAAACACGACATTACATAATTTGCCAAGATACTTGACCCATGAGTGAATGCATGGAAGTATGTATACATAAATATATATGAACATACCTATCAATCAATTCATCGTTTTATATATATATATATATATATATTATATTTTCTTTTCTTACTACATAGAAGGGAGGGTTAAAAATAATGTTAACAAAACACGACATTACATAATTTGCCAAGATACTTGACCCATGAGTGAATGCATGAAGTATGTATATATATATATATGAACATACCTATCAATCAATTCATCGTTACATATATATAGAGTAAAACCTTGCTTTAATGGACCCTGAACCACCAGCTAGGCAATGGATTTATAAAACAAAATCTGGCCAAGGGTAATGGCTGTTGTTAATTTACATTTACTCGCTCAATAACCCTAACACTGGTGTGAAATTGGAACTTACCATATATTTCCATGTATAAGTTGACCACTAGGTAAAAAATATGGCAAATTTCCATTAATCTACCTAATATCTATATTATAAGATGACTGCTAAACTCCAAATATCATTATAAATATAAAAGTAGTTTAACCAGGCCAGTAAGCTGATTTTCAGCTCTCAAAGAACTAGAATAAAATGCCATGTCTAAGCCAGAGGCCGCACTAACCATTTATTTATGATATATGAACGAATAGTCCATTTCATATCAGTAGAGGGAATATGGTGGAATAGAATAACTTCTTCAGTAATGACATCTCTTGTTTCATGGCCAGCACATTAGTTACCTAAAAAGGGATTTTGACAAAGGAAAATCTATTTCTTGGCTCAGTTCGTGTCGTTTCGTGAAATAATCCCTTAAGTTCATTATTTCTAGGTAAATGATACTAACATTATTAGAGAAAAAACAAAAATATGGGGATGTCAGAGTAACTGACTCGCTCACCCAAAATAAAAATAGGGTGTCAGTATAGTACTAGGGCGAGTGAGACCACTACCACAAACCTCTTGTCATTTAGAGTACTCCTTCACCAAAATCCCCCTCCCTGAGAGAGCTGATACACGGTCGGCGCCAGCAACTACCACTACACACCCTCCCACGCCAACCGCAGCGCCTCTCGTGGCCTTCCTTTCGTTAGCGAACTTCCCGCACACACGTGTTTTCCATTGCTCTGTGTTTTGTGTGACTTTGGATTATCCTTTCGCTTACGATGGAACTCCAAGCTATTGCTGCAGCTAAGTTAAGTACCCCAAAAGGTTATACACTAGTTTTAGCCAGCCAGGATCCTTTTTTACCATTTTTTCGGTTCAATAATGGTCATCCTGGTCTGGCGTCAGGCGCGCCATGCCGGCTTGCCTCGTGTTTTGGTTTGCTCTTTCGGTCTCCTATACCGTAGTAGCTATTCCTTGTTGTGTAGTATATACCTTTATCATGCTATATATTACACGTGGTATGGAAGTTGCTGCTTCCTTTTGGACAGACCCAGCAAAAATGGACTAATATGAATTTGGAAGCAAGCCTAAACAACCAATCTTGAATTCGTATATTGAATATTGAATGTTTAGGGTTATACTGCTTAATGGATATGAGTACACTATAGGAATACAAGTACTATAAATTATTGTGTAGCATCAGCAACATGGATGAAACTTGACCGCTATTAATAGTGGAGAAAAAAGTATTTTAATAAAAAAAAATACTGGTCATTAAAGAACACATTTTACTGTTTTCACATCAATAACAAATAATTACATAAATCTTTTATTATTATGAAATAGAACAAAAATAACAAATGGAATCCATTTTTCACACAAAAGAATGCACCCAACTCCATCTATTAGGGGAAAAAATAATCGAATTCACAACAAGGAGTATTTAAGTCATAGTTCAACTTAAAAGCACTTCATATAAGAAAAAATAACCTTGCCCCATATAAAGTTTCTAGAGATCTATTTACTATAAATAGAAGCAAGAGAACTGCTCTGAATCGAATTGTATAGGGCGAAATAAACCTGCCTCTGCCGTCAGCTGATTTTTCCAAACCAAAAGTTTGTATTCTATAATATTATATACCGTATATACTCGCATATCATGCGACTTTTGTAGCCCTAATTTAGAAGCTGATTTTAAGGGGGTCGCATCTTACATGAGATATAAAATTTGAGTATGTAATAATCATATGTTGATATCGTATGATAAAACACAAACATAATGGGTATGGATCTTTTCCATGAATCTTTTCAACAGTTGTGTTTTAACTTCACTGCATCCAATAATATTTTATGTATTTTCATATTACTATTTGTTTTTATTACAAAATACAAACATAGCAATCATGTTTGGGTTTAAAGATCAGCTGAGGACCATTGAGAGTAAGTTTGTTTTGCTGTGTTGAACTCAAATCAGAGCGACTTTCTTGCTTCTAGTTAGCGCAAATGAATCTCAAGATACTCTATTTATATATGAGATTAGGTTATTTTACATTTTAGTGTTTTCAAGTGGAAACATAACTTAAAAATGTATGTTTGTGAACGAAATTTAGTTATTCTTTCATTAGTAAATGGCACTGAAGGCATGTTTATTGCGTAAACAAAAACCAACAGATTCCGTTCGATATTTTCACTATCTCATCAGAATACTACGAGCTTTGCATATTTATCTTTTATTGGAGTGAAAACAGTAAAATGTGTTCTATTCATGCCCAATAGTTTTGATTAAAACACTTCTCTCATTTTGTTTGCGGTCGAGTTTGAAGGCACTGCACCGAAGTTTGCAAGTTTCATCCATATACATAGTACTATTATCATGCATTGGCAACAAAGATATAACTCCAGTAACTTAAGCCATCAAACACAACCGTATATAAAATTGAGAGAAATAATTTTAATCAAAACTTCAGGTCTTGAAAGAACACATTTTACTGTTCTTTTCACGCTCATAAAAGATAAGTAACATAACAGTAAAGTTCATACTACAATGAAATGAAGTGAAAATAGCGAACAGAATCACATAATATTTTTACACAAACATGCCTACAATGCAATCTGTAAAAAAAAACAAAAAAAACAACATATATATATAAATAGTAGTAGTTCACGAGACTTATTT
>NC_087202.1:131405812-131451995 GCF_015104395.2 Macrobrachium nipponense | reverse complement strand
ACGAGACTTATTTAATTCAAATTTTGACACTCCAAATTGAGTTAAATACAGAGAAATAAACTCTTATTTGCCATCAGCTGATTTATAATCCAATACACTGGCTGCTTTTTTAGTATTTTATGATATAATATGAGAACACACACTATTATTGGATACTGTAATGTATAACTTTTTAAAAGAATCACAGAAAAGATGCATATCCATTGTGTTTTTATTTCATAAATATACTGGCCGTCAGCAGCCTGACATCGCTCAATTAGGTATGCTGATGTCGGTCCGAATCAGATTCCCGTTTCGTGTCCATTTTTTTCTACTGATATGTCATAGTCAGAATGCATTGAACCTTCAAAATTGGCTTATTGTAATAAATTACTAAATTATATTGTATATGTAGTATACAGTATACTGAAAGCTAGGCTACTGTATTCGAATATATACGACATATGTACCACAATATCTTCGTCATCGTATACGCGAGGCTAACTTGTTAAATGTTATTCAATTTCTCTTTGTACTGAATTATCATAAGCCAATGTGCACTGAACCTAGAGAATTAGCTGTAATTAATAATTACTATGCCATATATGTATAAAGTATGCTGTGCAGTGTAGGCTAGGCTACCTTATATGTAAAGATGGTACTGATTACCCTAGTGTAGGCAAGGCTAGCATAATATTCTTACGGAAAATTAACACGGGCCGACTTACGTCCTAATCGATTTGTGACTGGTTGGTCATAACTAATTACGGTAGTAAGTAGACTACTACCTGTAAAGTAAAAATGTATCAGTCCTATTCTCCTTAACGTCATTTGTGACATAACAATGGTAATTTTTTACTATTGTACGATGGTTGAAATGCAAGCAAAAAGGCTGTTATCAGATTGGCTGTTCATAGCAAAGCAACTGTACCTGGCTGTATGTGTTTTCCAAACTTTTTTACATTCTTACTTTTTTAAACTTAACTAGAAGATGGGATAGATTAAAAGGTGGAGGAAAAGGGGTTAGCCTAACTAAAAAATGGAGTAGATAGGGGAGAAAAAGAGGTTAGCCTATTGTTCAATTTTGGTCTTGTAAATTTAACTCGCATGATATGCGAGATACATGATAAAATCATTTTTTGAGGGTGAAAATTTGGGGGTCACATGATATGCAAGATCGTGTGTTATGCGAGTATATACGGTACATAGAAATATGAGACTACATACCATATTATTGGATACAGTGAAGTAAAGCATAACTTTTAAATAGAGCCAAGGTTGATTGATTGATTGATTATGTCTGGTAAAAACTGTTGTTACGACATCTCGGTTATAGACATGATGAATATTCGTTATGTTTGTATTTTACGAGGTCGTCTCGGCACTTCGGCAAAGTACCAAAATGCCGATAACCAGACAACAGCACCATCTATCAACGAAGAAAATAACCAAGTCTAGTTCACATATTTAATCAAATTTTCACCTTTAAACACTTCATATAAAGAAAAATAACCTTGTCACATTTGAATAGAGTTTCTAGAGATTAATTTACACTAAATAGAAGCAAGAAAATCACTCTGAATTAGGAATTAAATACGTCGAAATAATCTTACCTCTGCCCTCAGCTGATTTTTCCTGACCAAAACATGATCAGTGTGTTTGCATATTTCATGATACAGTAGTAATATAAGAATACATACAGTATAATTGGATACAGTGAAGTAAAGGATAACTTTTTTTTAGAAGAGCCAAGGAAAAGATGAATAACTGTTGTTTGTATTTTATGAGGCTGTCTCAGCACTTAGCCTAAGCCACCGACAACCAGACAACAGTGCTATAAATCCTACGGAGGGTAAAATCCAGTTATGAATATACTGAATAAGCGCCGTAAAATCAAAATGATGCTAACCGAGGGCTGCCTGTATATCGTGAAAGTATTACCAACTAGAGTAGAAATAATCTCAAGAGATTTGGCTAATGCAATTAATTCAGCTATAAAAATAAGAGCTTTATTAGATAGTCTGCCAACATATGAGCTATTACCATGAACAGCAGCATAACCAACACCACTTGATGTTTTTCATCCATCAGTGAATAATTTACAGAACCCACAGCAACTTTTTGACAGATTGATGGTTCTGGGATAAAAAAAAAAAAAAATCAGGCAACTTAGAGCAACATATTGCCTTAATTTTTGGTTTTTAATAGACACAGTGAACCACAGGACTAAATCTAAAATGAAAAGCCTTGGATCCTCTAGGGTTTGCAATGATGTAAATTGTTTTGGTTAAGAAAGGATGTTGCACGGTTTTCAGGGGACACTTTTAATTTGTTCCCAGTTCATCGATGTACATTAGAGGGAGCTTTTTAGTGTCAGCATATAAGCTTCCAACTAGTTATGTCTTAAATGCACCAGGGATATTCTTAGACCAGCATGATGAACTGCATCCAACTCCTTAAGTTTGCTTGCACTTGCTGAAAAGTAGACTTGGCAACATACTCAAGCTGAGATTTACATAATGAATCGTATAATTGTAAAAGCAACCTCTTGTCAGCACCCAAGTTAAAACCCAAGACTAATCCTAAAACATAAAGGGATTACTTTACCTTAATTTTCAAGTAGTCTATGACTAGCCCTAATTAGCTTATCAAAAATCATCTTTAAAAACTTCACCTCTTCCTCATATGGTATAAGTACATCTTTCAGCTTAATATTTGGGATTGTTCCCTTTCGAGTACTTCTAGTAAAACTAACAGCCACAGTTTTGGAAGGGGAGAATCGAGAACCATTGTCATCAGCCCATTTCTTGATTGCATTAACTGATTTTTACAAGAAAATACATGCTGCAATGGCATCCTAACTAGAAAAATATATAGCAAGTTCATTTACAAAGATGCCTTTACTGGAGGTGAAACACATTCAACAATGCCATTTATAGCCACAGAAAATAAGGTCGAAACTCAATACACTGCCTTGTGGGATGCCTTCCTCCAGCTCAAAAGGTATTTGCAATTCCAATTTCAACCCTTAAGAGCCGGGGTAATGTATATTGATATGCAGCATCTCATGATGGCAAAAAATTGGAAAAAAGAAGAGGAAGATATGCAAATGAACATGGTAAAAGAAATAAAAATTCTAAAAAAATTTCCCTACCTTCCAAGAAAAGAAATTCTAAAAAATTATCTCTACCTTCCAAGAGAAGTTGAAAATGACTACAGTGGGCACCCTTATTCACGTTCTCCGGAATTGTGGATTTCTCTCTAGACTATATCTACCCATTATTTATGGGGGATTCGCCTATTCACGGCATTTTCCGATGATGATAATCACCAATTAGTTTATTTTTATGTTATTTTCATGACTAAATACATTTTCATGATACAAAAATTATTTACTAATTTTCAAATAATACTGATTAATACTGTATTAGTAAGTTTAAGAAGATTAAATAATATCATGAAATAATAATTTCTCTCTCTCTCCCCCCTTCTCTGCTACAGAGAAGTTTTTTCTTTTTTTTTGTATGATAAATAAATGATTTTCTATTCTCAAATATTATTATTAATGTAAATAGCAATAATATCAATTCATTAAAAAAATACTATAATTAATAAGATCTTATAAACTCTGAATATTATGTAAGAATGAAGGAAATCCCAGTGTTCTCGCTGTAACTCCAGGTACTAAAGCTGTCAAATATATCAAGTAATGTGACAGGAGGGGGAATGGAATGGAATATATGATTTTGGCATAAAGCCAAGCACTCGGACCCATAGAGTCATTCAGCACTATAGTGATAATGAATAGACATGGAAATATAAATAATGAGTTCAATGAGAATGATATAAATAATGAGTTTAAAATAGATACCATGATGATCAATGTTTACAATGGTAAAATCGAGATTAAATTTTTAATGGAATTAAAAGTTACCATTTATGATAAAAAAATAAAGATGAAATTAAAAATTTATTTCTGGGCTCAGTCCGTGTCGCTTCATGAAATAATCCCTTAAGTTCATTATTTCTAGGTAAATGATACTAACTTTACCAGAGAAAAATAAAAGAGGGGGATGTCAGAGTATCTGACTCGCTCACCCTAAATAAAAAGAGGGTGTCGGTATGGTACTGGGGCGAGTGAGACCACTACCACAGACCTCTTGTCATTTAGAATTCTCCTTCACCAAAATCCCCCTCCCGAGAGAGCTGGTACACAGCCGGCGTCAGCAACTACTACTACACACCCTCCCACTCCGACAGCAGCGCCTCTCTAGCCATCCTTTTCGTTAGCGACATTCCACACACACACACACACGTGTTTTTCCTTGCTCTGTGTTTTTGTGTCCTAATTTTGGATTTTACATACACCATGGAATTCCAAGCTATTGCCGCAGCTAAGTTAAGTACTGCCGAAAGGTTACGCATATTTTTATCCAGTCAGGATCCGTTTAAACAGTTTATTTTTTTAGGTTCATTAACGATCCTTCCTTGTCTGGTCTCGGGCTCGCCATGCCGGCTAGCCTCGTGTTTTTTCGTTTAGCTCCTTCGGTCTTCCATACCGTAGTGGCTATTCTGTGCAGTGCATATATCTTTGTTATATTATAATTTAAGTGCAGTGCGGAATGTGCTACTATTTCATTTTTCGTATTTTACATCGTACTATTCGGAAATCCTATGCCTCAGTGTCTTAGCTCAGTGTTCATGCATGCATGTACCTTTGTCTAGGTCTGTTAGGCGAGTGGGTTTTATATAACCATATATTTCCCACTTTTCTTTAGTTCAGCCACCCTGTCCGTCGCCCTCCGTTTTACGTATCGGCAGAGGCCAGCTCCCGAGTTGTTGGTCTGTCTACCTTCAGGTAGGCTAGCCTAACTTCTGGACGACCCATCTCTTTCTCTTACACATGATTTCCTTTCTTTTCATTTTTATTATGATGTATTTGTTATGGGTTGCATGTATGAGGCGGTTGGCATTAGCCTAGGCTATGTTTTGTCTGCCCCGTTCGCCTTGTGGTCCATCTACGATCACAACGGGCCAGCTGATCTCCTCAGTCCTCCAGCTCAGCCCCCCCCCCCCCCGTGGGGGGGAGATAGTCCTCGCTTGCTCACGGTCGCTATGGCAACCACCCGAGCACCCCTCCCCTCCTCCTCCCTTCCCAGGGAGGGTATGGGAGTTACGGACAAAGGAGGTTCTGAGTCTGGATATGTTGCCGTTCTCTATGAGTTTGGGGGGGGGGGGGGGGGGGGGGGGGGGGGGGGGGGGGGGGGGGGGGGGGGGGGGGGGTGGGGGGGGGGGGGGGGGGGGGGGGGGGGGGGGGGGGGGGGGGGGGGGGGGGGGGGGGGGGGGGGGGGGGGGGGGGGGGGGGGTGTGCCTCGTGTGTTCAGGTTGGGTTGGCCACCCCGCCAGCTCGCATTGGGTCCTCTCCGGTGCTCTCCTCTATCCTCCCCATCCGTTACTCAGCAGACTCACTGGCTCCGCCAGCTCCTGGGGGGTGTGTGTGTGTGTGTGTGTGTGTGTGTGTGTGTGTGTGTGTGTGTGTGTGTGTTAGCGGAGCAGCCTCGACATGCTTCCCCTGTATTCTTGTCTTATGAATATAACTGTTCTCTCTTCTGCTTGTCTGGCGGAGCACCCGCTCACCATCGGGGTTCTCCGTCGGCTTGCGAAAGTGTTTTACCGCGGAGCTACGCTTTTCGCTTGCCTTGTTCACCATTAATTTATGTTGTTTTGTTTTATTTAAAGTTCTCTATGGGTAATCTTCTCGTGTCTCTCCGCTGTGATTGTACCCTCACCTCGGTGTACTATCAGTATATGAGTGGGTAACTGGTTCGGCGGAAATCTTCGCGCCGGTGTACCGGAGTTTTCGGACCAGTTTACCATGTCCTATGGACTTTTTCTCACTGAGTACAGGAGAGGATTATGCCCAGTATATTTTTCACTTCGGCATGCAGCGGAACTTCATATCTCTTAACAGGTTAGCCCCGTTAGTAACTGCTGATACTTATGTATCTGTTCACTTACAGGCTACCAACTGTCAAGAGGCAGGGTGCAATGCCATCCTGCAGGACCCATGCGGTCACGAGGTCTGCCGGACCCACGCTCCCTGCACTGTTCGCCTTTATTTCAGGCTACCGCCGTGAAGGACGCCGCGTCGGCTACCCTGAGGGCCTAGGTAGGAGGCTTCGGGAAGAGCGTCTCCAAGGGGCAGCCATACATTCTGGACATACATTCTTCCCAGTTGGCAAGTCGACCGGGTACGTCGACCCAGCAGCGGCAGCTCCGTGCATCGCTGCTATCCAGCAACAGGGGGCGCAGGCATTGGCGGAGGAGGGGGCGCCGGAGATCGCCGAGGACGTTGCAACCCTGGATTTGAATGTAGAACCAATGATGGTAGGGGAAGGTGACTTATTGGTTGAGGTAGGTTTGTTGGGCGCATCTGGATCTTCGTCCCCTATTCCTTCTTCTTCCTCGTTCCAAGGCTTTTCTGAGTCGGACATTCTGGCCAGGACGTCATCAGCTTCACTTGTCCCTAAAGTGAAAGGGAAACGGGAGCAGAAGACCCTTGAGAGGACGTCTTCTAAGACGACTTCGTCCTCATCTTCTCATAAGTCTCCAGCTCACCATCCCGGAGCAGAGAAATCGAAGTCGTCTTCGACTTCACATTCGAAAGGGTCTAGAGGCAAGTCCTCTAAGGAGAAGGCCCGTGCTCCCTCTGAGCCAGTGCCTTCGACGTCCACCGGAGCACGTCCGAAGACCCCCGCATCGGTCAGGGACTCTAGCCCCTTCGATCCTGTAGCATTCACTGCAGGGGTGATGCAACAGGTGGGCGACATGGTCGGTTCCATGATGAACGACAGGCTAGATCAGATGCTTGCTCGCATCTCCACCTCGTTTGCAGAATCAGGTCAGTCAATCCAAACCATTTCGGAGCGACTGACAAACCAGGAAAACTTGTTGGTGGGCCTTAGGGACAATTCCCCAGCAGTTCTTCCTCTGGCAGGTGCCGGAGTAGCACCCATGCCAGATTATAATACTCTCCCTCCCTTCACCATGAGCAATCCTTGGAGGGTCGCAGCCTTTGCCCCCTTCAAGGATGGGATGATCTCTATTCCTGATTGCGGAACTCGAAGAATTGAGGACTTTGAGTTCCACCCCGCCAATCTCCAACCACCTTTCATGGGTTACGCTCGATTGACGGAGACGGTATTGAGGAGGGAAGATAAAATCCCGAAGGAGACTGTCATCTACAGTCGGGAGCAAGCCCAGAGGGAATGGGTTAGATGCCTTGAAGATTGGGATTGTGTAAACGCCAAACTTCAGGCTTTCAAAAGCCCATTCACCATCTTTGTGTCGGAGGAGGAGACACCACTCCCCTTTACCACAAAGTTGGCAGAGGTGACGATTCAGGCCGCCATGAAAGACGAGCCTCTTCCCCAGCTGAGAGTGTCGGATCCAACATCTCCGCTCTTTCCAGGTTCTGAGTATCTCTGGGCCGATCTACCAGCTTCCTTCACTGTCGGGAAGCTCAAACAAGACTGCGCTATAGAACAGTTCAAAGAGAGACTGCCAAGGTTGCCGGATAACCTGATCCAAGCGGAGTTTGACGCTAGGACCAGGCTAGGGAGTACCCTAAACGCCTTGGTCATGACAGAGGTTGCAGCCATTACTTATGGGACGGAGCCTCTGTTCAATCTCTTAGCAGAGGCTCAAACACAAACCGTACAGTCTGACCTGTACGACTTTGTGGTAGCTAGGCGTAACTGCAGGAAGCACGTCCTGCAGGAAGCCACAATCAGACATGAGCCGAACAAATTGCTAGAGTCATCCATCTGGGGAGCTGACCTCTCTCCTGAATCAGTGGTAAATGAGGTTCAGCATGAAGCGACCAGGCTCAACCAGAGCCTCAAGGTCCACTGGGGACTTACTAGCAAGAGGAAGCCAGAAAGTACCCCCTCGAGTACGAAAAAGCTAAAGAAGCCTAGGAAGTTTACACCTTTCCAGGCTTCCCAGCAACAACAAGTGGTTCAGGCGGTCCCTGTTTCACAAATGGTTCAACCGTCGTCCTCTAAAAACCAAAACCAGCCCATCCTCCTGCTGACGTCCCAGAACCAGTCCTCGACCTCCTATGCCGTATCCCCAGCCTTTAATCCTGTTTTTGAAGGACAGGCATTCCAAGCCTTCAACAGGTTTGGAAGGGGAAGTAGAGCTAGGGGTGCATTTCACCAGAGGGGTGGCGGAAGGACACCCAACAGAGGGAAACACTTCCGTGGAGGACGCGGAGCACGTCCTGCCCAAAGCCAGTGAGAACCCTCAGGTAGGAGGGAGGCTGTTCCTCTTCCGACACAGATGGGGATTCAGCAATTAGGCACAAAGCATTGTGTCCAAAGGGCTGGGATGGAGTTGGATCAAAGGTCCCCCTCCATCCATTCCTTCAAGTACCAACAAAGGAATTGACAGAGTATGCACAAGAGCTCCTTCACAAAGGAGTAGTATCAAGAGTCAAGCATTTAAAGTTTCAAGGACGCTTGTTCAGCATGCCAAAGAAAGGCTCAACAGATGAAGAATAATTTTAGACTTGTCCCGTCTAAACTTATTCATTCGTTGCGACAAGTTCAAAATGCTGACTATCTCACAGGTGCGGACCTTCCTTCCCCATGGGGCCGTCACCACCTCTATCGATCTTACAGACGCATACTATCATATCCCAGTCGCGAGACCCTTCCGCCCATATCTAGGCTTCAGATTGGGAGACCAGGCATTCTCTTTCAAAGTAATGCCCTTCGGGCTGAACGTAGCCCCCAGGGTGTTCACGAAAATAGCGGAATCAGTAGTCCAACAACTGAGATCACAAGGGATAATGGTAGTAGCGTACCTAGACGATTGGCTCATTTGGGCAACAACCGTCGAAGAATGCCGCAAAGCCGCAAACAAAGTAATACAGTTTCTGGAATATCTGGGGTTCCAGATAAACAAGATCAAATCCAGGCTAACGCCGGAGTCTCGTTTTCAGTGGCTCGGCATTCAGTGGGACCTGAACTCCCCCACACTGTCAATTCCATTGGTCAAAAGGAAGGAAAGAGTCAAATCAATAAGACAATTCCTCAAATGCAAACAAACATCAAGGAGAAACCAGGAAAGGATCCTAGGTTCCCTCCAGTTTGCGTCAGTCACAGACGTTCTGTTGAAAGCAAAGTTGAAAGATATAAATCGAGTTTGGCGCTCAGGAGCAAATGTCAAATCTCGAGACAAGTTGTCAGTAATCCCGCCGATTCTTCGCAAACGTCTCCACCCCTGGGCGGAGTCCAAGAACCTGTCCAAATCAGTTCCTCTCCAATTCACTCCTCCGGCGTTGGTTATCCACACGGACGCCTCTCTGAGCGGGTGGAGAGGATACTCCCAATTCAAAAAAGTTCAAGGGACTTGGTCGCCTCAGTTGCGCCGGCTTCACATAAATGTACTAGAAGCCATGGCAGTATTCCTCACACT
Source organism: Macrobrachium nipponense (assembly GCF_015104395.2). Lineage (NCBI taxonomy): Eukaryota > Metazoa > Arthropoda > Malacostraca > Decapoda > Palaemonidae > Macrobrachium > Macrobrachium nipponense. The sequence goes on along the minus strand of NC_087202.1, from coordinate 131,442,533 downwards.
AAAAAGGCTTCTACCAGCCAAGAATTCCCATATCAAACTAGTGTTGGACAGTGCAGTAGTGGTACACTGCATCAACAGAGGAGGATCTAAGTCAAGGCATGTGAACCATGTCATGATAGCCATTTTCTCTCTAGCAACCAAGTACAAATGGCATCTATCCTCCACTCATCTGGCGGGAGTAAGGAACGTGATAGCGGACGCTCTGTCTCGCTCAGTTCCTCTAGAATCGGAGTGGTCTCTGGACAGGCGCTCATTCCAGTGGATATGCCAAAAGGTCCCAGGCCTCCAGGTGGATCTTTTCGCGTCTCAATCCAACCACAAACTCCCTTGCTATGTGGCCCCCAACCTAGACCCTCTGGCCTATGCCACAGATGCCATGTCCATAGAATGGAATCAATGGAGGAAGATATACATCTTTCCTCCAGTGAATCTTCTATTGAAAGTCCTGAACAAACTCATGTCATTCAAGGGACAAGTGGCTCTAGTAGCCCCGGATTGGCCCAAGAGCAATTGGAACCCTCTCCTTCTGGAATTGGGTCTCTAGCCTCAACGGATTCCCAATCCCAAACTGTCTCAGTCAGTACAAATGAGGACTGTGTTCGCTTCCTCAGGAACTCTCAAAACCCTAACTTTATGGACTTCATGAAGTTCGCGGCTAAGAGATGCAAATATTGATCCCCAAAATATCCTTTTCTTAGAATCGGATAAAAGGGAATCAACTTTGCGCCAATATGACACAGCAGTTAAAAAACTGGCAAATTTCCTGAAAAAAACAGATGCTCGAACCATGACGGTTAATTTAGCCATATCCTTTTTCAGTTCCCTGTTTAAAAAAGGTCTATCAGCTAGTACTATTACCACCAATAAGTCAGCTTTAAAGAAAATCTTCCAGTTTGGCTTTAAGATAGACTTAACAGACTCTTACTTTTCGTCTATTCCTAAAGCTTATGCTAGGCTCAGGCCTTCAGAAAGGCCTAGTTTAATTTCATGGTTCTTGAATGACGTTCTCAAACTGGCGTCAGATACTGACAACGATTCATGCAATTATATGATGATATTAAGGAAAACATTATTCTTACTAAGTCTGGCCTCAGGAGCCAGAATATCCGAACTGTCGGCCATTTCCAGAGACACTGGACATGTAGAATTTCTCCCTTCAGGAGAAGTCCTATTATCTCCAGATCGTAGTTTTTTGGCTAAAAATGAGGATCCCTTAATGAGGTGGGCCCCTTGGAAGGTCCTCCCTCTTCCTCAAGACCCTTCTCTATGTCCGGTGACGACCTTAAGAGCCTATCTGTCCAGGACATCATCTAGATCCTCAGGCCCCCTCTTTATAGGGGAAAAAGGTGGCACTATTTCCATAAAAGGGATCAGACAGCAAATCCTGTATTTTATTAAACAAGCTAATCCTGATTCATTCCCTAGAGCCCATGACATCAGGGCAGTAGCTACCTCTATTAATTATTTCCAGCATATGAATTTTGATGATTTAAAAAAGTACACTGGCTGGAAATCGCCGACAGTTTTCAAATGTCACTACTTGAAATCCTTGGAATCTCTTAAATTTCCGGTAGTGGCAGTGGGAAACATAGTTTCTCCTGACACTGTCTAGTAGTCGTAGTCGAAGATCCAGATCTCCTTTCTACCTGCCTCAACTGATATTTTCCTCTAACCTTACCGTCAACCTCAATCCTGTCTTGAGCCTTAGCTGCCTAATAAGGCTATATATATTGTGGTGTGTCCCTTATTTTTTTGCTAGGGACACTCAAACTTGTAAATAATATTGCCAATTGTGACTATTTGGTGATGTTCTCCCTTATTTTTATGCTAGGGAGACTCACTCACATTATGAATGTTTAATAATTATAGTCTTAAGGACTAGTCTGTAATGTTCAATAATTCTAGTTTTAAGTTATCATAAGTTAGCCTAAGTGTAATTTTAAGTCCTACTATATTTTAAGGCTAACACATATCAATTTGTATTAGTTTAAGTTTAAGTATGATAACTTTGTAAATATTTCAAAAATTAGATTATAATTATTTTCTTTTCTTTTCGTTTTCTTGAGACCTTATTTTCTTTCTTTCCCAATCTTGTGCTAATTCTCTGGTACTATTTCACGAAGCGACATGGACTGAGCCCAGAAAAGGGATTTTGACGAAAGAAAAATCTATTTCTGGGCAAGGGTCCGTGTCGCCCAGTGAAATCCCCCCCTGTTTATCTCCCACTCTTGCGCCCAAGATTGGTCTCTTAACTTCAAGGATGGCCACGAGAGGCGCTGCTATCAGCGTGGGAGGGTGTCTAGTAGTAGTTGCTGATGCCGGCTGTGTACCAGCTCTCTTGGGAGGGGATTTTGGTGAAGGAGAATTCTAAATGACAAGAGGTCCGCGGTAGTGGTCTCACTCGCCCCAGTACCATACCGACACCCTCTTTTTATTTAGGGTGAGCGAGTCAGATACTCTGACATCCCCCTCTTTTATTTTTCTCTCGTAAAGTTAGTATCATTTACCTAGAAATAATGAACTTAAGGGATTATTTCACTGGGCGACACGGACCCTTGGCCAGAAATAGATTTTTCCTTCGTCAAAATCCCTTAATTATATCTATATAAAATTACTAGACATTTTTATAAAATCAAGTGGAAGTTGGTGCATATCCACATAAAGACTCTCGACGGGAGATGTTGGAAAAGCCCCAGAGCAAATGCGTAAACCCATATTTTGGACTACATCAAGTTCGTGGAGTCTACTTTTGCATGCTGATGAAAAAATCTGGCATCCATAATCCAACTTTGATCTACATAATGCATCATATAGTTGTAGCAAAGTTTTCTTATTTGCACCCCAGTTAAAGCCACAGACCACTTTCAGAAGATTGAGAGATTTCTTTACTTTGCACTTAAAATTTTCAATATGCTTTGACCATTTGAGTTTGGAATAAAAAATCATTCCTAAGAACTTGACATCATCCGCATATGGTAGAACAGACCCATCAAGTTTCAAATTTGGTACAACTTTTTGACGTCTACTCCTAGTAAAGCGAACAGCAACTGTCTTACTTGTAGAGAACATAAAACCATTTGTTTGCCCATTGAGAGAGAGTCGATGGATTTTTGTAAATACTTGCAAGCCAATTCAGCGTTGTATGCAGTGCAATAAATAGCTAGATCATCAACAAAAAGTGAGGCCCGTACAGGATTTGAAATTTCATTGATGACGCTATTAATGGCAACAGCAAAACAAGTTACACTCAGGACACTCCCCTGTGGAACACCTAGTTTGAATGGGGAAGATAAATTATTTCCTATTCTTACTCATACAAACTGGTCTATTAAAAAGGAGTTAATGAACCCAATCATATTTTCTTGTATACCTAATTTATGCAGCTGCTTAATTCCGTGACGCCACGTTGTATCATACGCTTTTTCTAAGTCAAAGAATACACCAATTGTCTGACACTGGTTTACAAAGCACTGTTGAATTTGATTAGAAAGTCTAAGCAGAGGGACAAAGAGTAGGTCAGAGTTCCACGCTGGACGAGTGGTTTTCGAGTTCGGCTGCCAAACCAGTGGTCCGAAGTTTGATTCCTTGCTCTCCCAACACAGAATCAGAGGAATTTACTTCTGGTGATAGAAATTCATTTCTTGATATAGTGTGGTTCTGATCCCACAATAAACTGTAGGTCCCGTTGCTAGGTGACCAATTGGTTCCTAGCCATGTAAAAATTTCTAATCCTTCGGGCCAGCCCTAGGAGAGCTGTTAATCAGCTCACTGGTCTGGTTAAACTAAGATATACTTAAGGGTAGATCTGTTCTTGCAAAAGCCAAACTGGAGTGGAGAAAGTAGTGTGTGTGTTTCTAAGTGCCAGACTAAGCGAGAGTTGATCATCTTCTCCATCAGCTTGCATACACAACTATACTCGTTTTTTTTTCATCTGTCCATCCGCCAGTGGTGTTTTTGTATGGTAACACTGCGTCCCGGGCTTTAGATAGTTACGCTGTGTGTAAGTTTTGGTAAATAAAAGGATATCTGGGTGTACATTTGCAACTGAAAAGTGTTTTAATAATTTACTATATGCGAATTACACCGTTAATATTCGAAATAGGATATTATTTTAATCGTTGTATGTAAGCTAATGTAACTATCTAAAGCCCGGGACGCAGTGTTACCATACAAAAACACCACAGGCGGATGGACAGATGAAAAAAAACAGAGTATAGTAAGAGCTACGGGCCTATAACTTGTTGTCTGATAAGAGCTTTTATTTGGTTTTTGAACTGGAATTACTACAGCAATTTTCCATCCTCTTAGTAAGATTCCAGTATCCCAAATTTTATTAATAACCTTCAAGAGGTATGTTTTTGCTTCCTCGGGTAACTGTCGAAGCATTACATACAGGATAGTATTCTCACCAGGAGAAGTATCATCCATTGAAGAAAGGGCATCTTGTAGCTCATGCAGATTATTTAGCATTATAAGCTTCAAGATTAACACCAGATAAATCTAAAGGAATTTGGGTTTTCCTAATCCTCTGAAAGTTGGTTGAATAATTACTTGCACTTGAAATGTGGGAAAAGTGCTGACCCAGGTATTCAGCTACATCTTTTGGACTTATCAGTGAATCTCCAACCTTTAAAGAGGGTGTTTTAGGAGGAGAAAATTTCCCTGCAAGCTTTCTTACTTTATTCCAAACTACTCTGGATGGAGTTTTTGAATTCCATTTATGTAGTATACCCATGTATTTCTTTTTGCACTACGAAAATATTGACGCTGTTTGGCCATAACTCGTTGATATATTATCTTAGCAGATGTGCCACTTGACTTATATTTTTTATAGTATCTTCTTGTAATTTTTCCAAGAGCACATTTCTTATCCCACCAAGGGGCAGCAGGTCTTTGTAGTTTTCTACCTGTTCTTGGTATAGCAGCCTCCGCACTCGTTAATACTGCATTTGAAAAATAGTCGTATGCTTCTAAGTGGCATTTAAGAGTCTGCTTCCATTACCTTCCATTTTGGTGGTGCTTCTGTATACTCAAATCAATAGCTGAATAAGAATTAAAATGTATGTTATGGTAAGTCATCGTACCATCATCAAGCAGCACAATATTATTAATAACTTCCTCTATCAATTTTCCCCCATTATCTATAGACACCTCCCCACAGTGGATTGTGTGCATTAAAATCTCCTAGAAGCATGAATGGTGACTGTAATTGATTTAACAATGAAAATGACAACCACTGAAAAAGCAGATCTAGGAGGAAGGTAAATGGAACAGACAGTAATCTGGTTGTCTGAAATTATGTTTATTGCAAGTGCCTGTAAATTAGTAGTAAGGGGTACTTGAGAGTATTCCATAGATTTATTCACAATAGCAGCAGCTCCCCCATGCGCACGGTCACCAGCAGGAGGGAATGAGGAGAAAATCTCATAGTTAACCCCAGGATTAAAAAACTGGGCCTAATTTGGTTTCTTGAAGACATACTATACCAGGATTTCTTTCTCTCAACAAGACTTTTAGCTCTTCTGCACGTGTAAGCAGTCCTTTACGATTCCATTGCAGGATATCAAAAGATGCCATATGAAGAGATTTTTAGCTGGCTGACCAAATGAAGAATATGAAGCTCTTGAAAGAGAGGGCTTACCTGATGGAGATTTGGTCATGCTATTCTTTCTTGGTGGTCTATTCAGCTTCTCAGAGGAGAAGACTTTTCTGATGGCCTAATTTTACATTTGCCTTTCCTTACTTGGGCAGGTGACAAAGGAAGAGATGTGGAATGGGTACGTGATCTTTTATTACCTGTAATTTCACATTCCATATTTGCATGATGTACCTCTGCCACATGAGGTACTAAGGTCTGCAATCTTTTTTGTGGAAGATTCCCAATCTGGGAGTGAGATTGCCTGGGATGCCTCTAGAGAAGAGGCTAGGAGGCTTCTGAAGAAGCCTGAAAGACCCCTACAGAGGGGGTTTGAGAAGCTTCCACAGAGGAAGCCTCTGGAGCTTGAACAATTTCAAGCTCTGAATCAGGAAGTTGGTTCTTTCGAGGAATGGAGCTCCTTTCCTTAGGTTGAGGAGCTAGATTGCTCATAGAAGGACGAGATTCTTTATTTAGAGGTGGTTGTTTGCTGAGAGAACTAGAATTTTTATATTTCTGTTTCATCACATCACTATATTTAGTTGTCCTAGCTAAGAGTTTCTTTACATAGCCTACACTTATGTGCTATGCATGGGATTTAAGCAAAGCTTCCTGTTCGTCCTTATACGATTCACAATTTCTATCTCTGGGACTATGTTCCTTCTTACAGTTAATACAATTTAACTGTCTTGAACACTCGCCATGCTCTGGGAGAAGCATGTGCCACAGAGCTAAGGTCTTAAAACATACCCGAGATGGGTGACCATAACCAAAGCAGTTGAAACATTGGAGTGGCTGGGGTTTAAAGGGACATGGATTTCCTCCTCTGAAAATTCATACAAGTCCTGGTGGAAGATGACACCTTTAGCATAGCTAAATTGTAGTGAGGCTTTACTTCTTAGATAATTCCTTCTGGGGTAATCCTCCAGTTAGATATCATGGCTGCCTCCTCCACTGATTCTGCATGCACCAAAAAACTGTTTTGCCCAAAGCGTGTAATTTTTTAATTACTAATGCCTCCTATTTGACGCTGCAAGTATCTCCTGAATAGTATTATGTTACCCCGCTTTTCTTTAAATGATACTACTAGCCATTTTGTGGGCTTGGGGGTTTTTGCTACCAATGTTTTAATTGTTTTGCTGTCAGTGTTTTTGGGGTAATATACCTTTAGGTTAGAAGGAGGCCTTTTTATTAAAGCACATGAAATATTCTTCGTAGACTCCCTATATTCAGAGTAGGCAACCAAAGCCTCTTTATAATTTGAAAAAGTTATCCAAACCTGCCAGGATTGTAAAGTGTCTGCCGATTCAATTTCTATTTTCTTAATGGCTCCATATTTGCTAAATTCCTAATTTATTATTTCGTACCTAATATCTAATGGAAGAGACTCGATGAATAAAGATTTATCTTCCCCAGTCTCAATATTTGGGGAAATAAATGGTTCCAGTTACCACCAATTTTTCTGCATTTTCAGCAGATGCCTCATGTCTCAAAGTCGATCCAAGTTCATCAATATTTGGGGGATTTTCAGTTTCCAAGATGGGTGCAGAGGTCTTCATCTGTGCCAAAACAGTATCACCAGAGGGGCAGGGGTCTCGAATCTTTATTCCTATAACTCATAAAGATCGAAAAGAGAAAAAAAAAATTAACCTGAAAACCTTAAAAAGATATCATCAGCCTTTCATGGAGTTTATTCCTCCACTAATGGCACAAGAGAGAAACTGACTCCCAAATGTCGACGTCCCTACCCTACCCCACAGGGGATGGCACAACATAATTAGTGGCCCGAGTGTATGCCAGACCTGCTTGATAGGACTCGAGTATTACAAGAATACAATCATCCCCACCCTAATTACATTATGGGCAAACCGGATAGAATGCCGAGAGTCCTAAACACAGAACCAGACCCCCCTGGAATCCGTGGTCTAGTCCTGCAGAATAGTTCCGCCTGATAAAACTCAGGTCCAAACATTATCGGGCAGTTATTGGTCCCACCACAGTTCCCACTATTTAGCTTCGGATATAAACCCATTCCCAGCTTTGATATCTTTTCCCATATGTAAGGTCAACAAATTTTACATAGTGGAAAGTTCCACAAAATTTATTCCAAATATATATATATATAAAACAATATATGGGACTCTTTGGTTTGAACCCGGGAACTAATTCCTGGAGTTCAAGAGCCCCCTCACCATGTCAAGGTGGTCCCATATCGAGGGGGGACAGGAGGGGGAGGAGCTGTTGTGTTGTTCCCACCAAGTGTTCATGTAATATTCTCATTCTCTCTCTCTCTCTCTCTCTCTCTCTCAGACGCAAGAATTTTTACAGTACATGCACCTATGTTTATCAATACTTTCAAATATTAATATTAACCCTCTTACGCTGATTGGACGTATTAAACGTAGAGTCAAAATGTCTCCCGTATGCCGATTGGACGTATTAAACGTCGGCTCAAAAAATTTTTAAAAATTCGCGGAAAAATACTTATAGGCCTACCAGCCGAAAACTTTTGTGTCACGCGCCTTGGGGGATGCTGGGAGTTCACGGATCAAGGGGTTGTTTTGTTTACAATCTTTACGCAGGCGTGCAAGCGCGAATTTCTTTCTTATCGCACTAAAAAGTATCAGTGACACATCTCGGAAATTATTTCGTCACTTTGACAATTTTTGCACCATTTTAAATTATCCTTTACATGAAGTATTATATATGAAAATGTGCGCAATTTCATGTAAAATACAACAAAAATATACACATGATTGTAGCTTTTATCAGTTTTGAAATATTTTCATATAAATAACGATAAGTGCAAAAATTTCAACCTTCGGTCAACTTTGACTCTACAGAAATGGTCGAGAAACGCAATTGTAAGCTAAAATTCTTATATTATAGTAATATTCAATCATTTGCCTTCATTTTGCAACAAATTGGACGTCTCTAGCCCAATATTTCGATTTATGGTGAATTTATGAAAAAACTTTTTCCTCACATTCGTGCGATAACTCTTCCGATAAATTTTTTCGTGCGATTGTCCTAATGTTTGCACCCTTTTAAATTTGCCGTTACATAAGTTTTATATATGGAAATGTGCGCAATTTCATGCACAACACAACAAAAAACAACCCATGGTTGTAGCTTTTATCAGTTTCGAAATATTTTCATATAACTAACGTTAAGTGCAAAAATTTCAACTTTCGGTCAACTTTGACTCTACCGAAATGGTCAAAAAACGCAATTGTAAGCTAAAACTCTTATATTCTAGTAATATTCAATCATTTACCTTCATTTTGCAACGACTTGGAAGTCTCTAGCACAATATTTTGATTTATGGTGAATTTATGAAGAAAAAAAAAAAAAAAAAAAAAAAAAAAAAAAAAAAAAAAATTCCTTACGTTCGAGCGGTAACTCTTCCGAAAAAATCAGAATTTTTTTGTGCGATTGTCGAAATGTTTGCACCATTTAAAATTGGCTGTTACATAAAGTTTTATATATAAGAATGTGCGCAATTTCATGTAGAATACAACTAAAAATTATTGAAGGTTGTAAGCTTTTCTCTTTTTTTGAAATATTTGCATATAAATCACGATAAATAGAAAAAAAACCACGTTCGGTCAAATTTGACTACCGAAATAGTTGAAAAACGCAATTGTAAGCTAAAACTCTTACGGCCTAGTAATATTCCGTCATTTTTCTTCATTTTGAAGTCTCTAAAACAATATTGTGATTTATGGTGAATTTTTGAAAAATATATTTACCTTCACTCCGCGCGCCGATTCGCAGCCGCAAATCTCCGAAATACGTACATCGCATTATCTTAATATTTGCTCCTTTTCATATTAGCCTTTTTATCGAGTTTCATATATCAAAATGTGCGCAAATTCATGAAGAATACAATACAAAATAATTGAAGGTTGTAGCTTTTTCCAACTCCGAAATATGTGCATATAAAAAAATATATATATAAAAATTTCGGCATTAGGTCAAATTTAACTCGTCCGAAATGGTCGAAATCTGCAATTCTAATCTAAAACTCTTACAGTATCGTAATAATCAATCATTTGTATTAATTTTGAAACAAATTGGAAGTCTCTAGAACAATATTTAGAATTACGGTGAATTTTTGAAAATAATATTTTTTTACGTCCGCGCGTTACGAATTCGTACATCATTTTGTGTTAATATTTTTCCGGTGTTGCTTTTATTGTTTTACTATGTATTATATATCAAAAGGATTGCAATTTAGTGTACAATACAACGAAAAACAAATTAACTCATTAGCTTTGACCGTTTTTTGCACAGCGTGATTTGAATACAATTATCTTATGAATTTTTTTTTTTCGCTACCATATATCACATTATTTACATATGATAATGATAATATTTTTCATTTCTGATGATTGCATTCTAAACTTCAGGCAATGAAAAAAAAATGAGCCAAAAATGAACTCTTAATCTTCAAAACTAAGCGCGCTGTGATTTTTTGAAAAAATTATTTTTTCTGCTTCCGCGCTCAATCCAAACTGGCGCCGGCATAGAGGAGAGGTTTTGATTTTTAGGGCTTCGGCGTAAGAGGGTTAATATAACTGCAATTACAAATTTCATATGTGATAGTATTTTAAAGAAAAACAATAATCTATCCATTTAACTCTTAAAAATATCATAGTGGTAATTCTCTCCCTCTGTTTTGCTGGTTGAAAAATTGGATGAAAAGTTCGGAGTAATGATCAACGCAGTTCAGGAGATGATGAAAGGATTCATGGGAGAGGGAGCAGTAGAAGGAAGGCTTCCTGGGTCTTGTGACGGGCCAGGAATTGTAAGGAAAGTGGAAGAGAGAGTAGATGAGAGTGATAGGATTGTAGTAAGTAAGGTTACGAAAGAAGGGAGACTGCATAAGGCTAAAAATGAGGATAAGGATAAGAAAAGGCTTGAGAAGAAGATTAAGGGAAAGAAAGTTAGTAAGGATGATAGACAGGATGTGAAATAAGTTGAGAATGTTGGGATAAGGGAAGAGAGTAAGGAAGAGAATGAGAGCGATTTAGATAACGGTGAGTGGGAAAAGGTCGGTAGAAAGAAGGGTAAGAAGAGCGTAATCAGGAGCATGGATGTTAGTATGGAAGTTGATTCATTGTATCGAAGGAGGTAAATGGGAATCAAAATGCAAGTAGCAAAAGTGAATGTGAAAGCGAGCGAGAAATGCGAAAGGCTGTGTATATGAGATAGGTAATCTGATGTGAGAAGTATGAGGAATATGATACTAGGGAAGTAGGGGACTCTTTTTTAGAGTATGAGAAGTATTGTGTGGCTAAGTATGGGGATAACAAGAGAGCTTGGGCAAGAGAGTTAGGTAGCTTTTTGACGGGAATTTTGTCGAGTATGTATGAGGTAATGATGAGTGTAGGGAATGTGCCGTATGAGTGTGAAAGCCAGGATTGTGGAACAGGCAAAAAGGATAAGGAGTAGCATTAGATATAGGCGGAAGAATGGTTTTGAAGAGGCTAAAATGAACGTTGGTGAGTCATTGACTTTGTAAGTATGCTGGTTGGAGACATTAGCTAGGAAAAGGTTTGGGGACGAGGGTACAAACGAGTGTAAGGAATTAGTGAGGCAGTTGTTCGACTCTGCCTGCAAGTGTGTATGAGTTTGTAAATCTGAAACGTAAGGGGATAACGAGATTAACGAATGAGAGCTTAACGTGGAATGATATATTAGAGATAGTTAGGAATTATGAGGTAGATAGGTGTATGAAAGAGTAGAAGTGTTAGCATTAGGGCCAAAGTAAATGAGTGTGCCTGAATTTAAGAGTTATAGAGAGGCATTTTTGGAAGGGCTGATGCAAATGGCAGAGCAAGCAGTTGGTAGGAGTGTGACAGTAAGAAACGTAAGTGTAGTTAAGCCTGAGAGATCAGAGTGCTGGAAGAGTAGGATCAGCTGGTCGCAGTGTTACAGATGTGGTAAGCCAGGACAAAAGAAGATTGAGTGTCAGTGGGCGTTAGGAGTGTACTTCGAGTGTGGGCAAACAGGTCATTCAGTGAGTAAGAGAGATAGGGATATTAAATGTTATATTCAGTGAGTAAGAAAGATAGGGATATTAAATGTTATAGGTGTGGACAGGTAGGACAGTGAGTGGATGACAGGGTACCCATGTGAATGTGATTTGCAGTAATTGTGGGAACAATGGGCATTATGCTAGGATGTGTGAAGAACAGCGTGTGAAGTGTGCTGAATGTGGAATGGAAGGTCATGTAGCGAGTGTATGTAGGGGAAAGAGGATGAGTTAGGCTGGGAATTTGGGAAACTAGGTTGAGGGGATTCAGTTGGGTGGGTCCTCAAGTGTGCGAAAGTATGTTCAGGAGAATGAGATGAGAGAGTGGTTGAAAGTGAATACGTAAATGTAAGCCGAGCATCAGTGAGCAAATGGGTCTGGGAGATCAACAGTTAGTGCTGGTGGAGTATGGAAGCAGGAGAGTGTAGAGAAAGGGAATGGAAGGAAGAAGTGTGAACTGCATGATAAGGGTGTTAGTGTTAGGGTACAAACGGTTGAAAAGGTATGTAATACGGCTGACTTTGAGGGAATGAATGACACTTGTAGTGTGTGTGGGTTTGAGATGACAGGGATAAGTGAGATTTCAGGGGGAAGAGAATCGAGTAGTAAGGAAGTGGTTGATAGTATTGATGAAGGGTTTAACAGAAGTATGGATGAACCGAGTGGTTTGGCAGCAGAAATAAGGGAGATATTGAGACAAGAGCTAGAAGGTGTAGATGAGGCAGTGAATGAGATTTGAGAGAATAGTAGTGAGAGAGATAAGGGGAGTCCTAATGAAAGTGGTTTGGAAGAAGTGAATGGCAATGTAACAAGAGCGCATGAGGGTCCTCAGACAAGATCCAGGGGGCCTGCATAAGAGCATCCTTGGGTGTTGCAAAAGGCAATTTCATGTGGGTGTTGTGAGTGTAAGGAGGAGTTGTCAAATGTAACGGGGGCGGTAATATGGGGAAGTGATATGGTAGTTGCATTAGACATCTTCGAGGGTTGAGAGAGAGAGAGAGAGAGAGAGAGAGAGAGAGAGAGGAGAGAGAGAGAGAGAGAGAGAGAGAGAGAGAGAGAGAGAGCGTAAGTGGTGGGTGGATAGTTAGCGGTGGTTTGCTTGTTGGGCGATCGTTTTGGGTTGTCTGCTGAAGTGGTTAGAAGTCAGTCTTGGGTCAGTGTCTGTACTGGACAGTCTTTTCGGCAGCAGTTTTGGATAATGTTGATGGTCAGTTGTGTTGTGTTTCTGGATTGAACTGTTGTTTGATATGCTGTTGATATCGTATGCTTAGTTGTTGTGCCTGTGTTGAGTTTGTTGTGCTTGTGTGTTGGAAGGTTGTTGAGCTTGTGAGTTTCTGTTGAGTTGTATACGAGTTGTTGTACTTGTGAGTTTCTGTTGAGTTTTATATGAGTTGTTGTACTTGTGAGTTGTTAAGTGCTGTTGTTGGTGAGTTGTTGTGATTTCTTGTTGTTTGTGAGTGGTTGCATATGACTTGTAAGGTTGTTGTTTTGATGATGTTGGTGTTCATCTCCACAGTGATTTGTTGAGTTGTTGTATGGCTGTAGTGCTCGGTTGGTTGTTTTGTGCTGTGATTCTCAGCAGTTGTCGTCTCGACAACTGCATCAAGCGGACGGCACAGCGTATTGCCCCGAGTGTCTCGAGTCTAGAGGCGAGTACAAGTGTGTATTTTGAGAGTTTTGTGTGTTCTGTCTCATTAAGCCAATTGTCCTGCACAATTAGTAAAGTAAAGGGGAAAGTGGCTGGGGGAACTTTTTGTAAGCAGTGTTCGATCGAGTAAATGTGGGGAAATCTTGTTGCTTTTGTTTGTTTATTGCTTGTGATCCTGTCACATCATATCAATAAGAGTACCTAGAGATCTAACTAGCAGCAAGAAAATTGCTCTCTTTGAGAGCAATACAGCAAAATAAACTTACCTTGCAATCACCCTCGACTGATTTCCAAACCAAAATATTGACTGGCGTTTATTTTATAATACAATAGTAATATGAAAATACATACAATGTTATTGGATGCAGTTAAGTAAAGCATAACTTTGTGCCAGAAAACCATAAAAAAATTTAAAGAAAATAAAGTGTTTCAGAAGTTTGAACAAATTCTTCGTTTTTACATTTTAAACAAGGAAAGTTACTAATTTTTTGAGTCACAAACTGTGTCCTTGAACGAATTAAGTTTGTGAACCAAGGTAACAATCTATTTTAATTTTAAAGGTATCATCATGAAGAACTTTTCTTCCTCTTTCAGAATCATTAATTCTAATATTAACAATACTTTCCCTCTTGAAAACTAACAAGAAATGTTGCTACCAGAAGAAAGTCACTTTTAATGAACTTGAAATATCATATTTAGTTTTATTTTTTCCACAAAAAATGCATATAGTGCTATAAAGTAGAGACTGTTTCACTATGCAACAACAATCACAAAAATATCTTTAAAAAATGACCGAGATACTGCTGTCTGAAAGTTGTGAATTTTCAAACACGATTTCTGGCGTTATTTGGATTTCTAGAAAAATTGTGAGACTCTTCATATTGCAAAGCCTCAAGTGTAACAGCTCAAAAAAAACAAGTGGGCAAAATACCTCCCCCCCCCCCCCCCACCCCCCCCCCCCCCCCCCCCCCCAAAAAAAAAGAAACTTAACTAATCCAGCTGCCAAACTCACCCTCAGTCACACTTTCCTCTTTACACTACTGAATACACACAGGACAATTGACCTACCTACACACACAAAAAATAAACACAAACATGTACTTACCCAACTCCAGATATTCAGGGCTATGCCGTGCTGTCCGCCGTTGAGGTCAACAACAGCTCACCAACAACCCTCAACAGCTTCACAACCACACCAAGAAACCACAATAGCTCCGCAACAACAACAACAACCCCCAACCATAACTCACATACAATCCACAAGGAACTCACAAGCACAACAAACCTAACAGCACATGCACAACATCTCCAAAGCAAACAATATCAGCTTAACAACAACTAAACAACAAATCAACAGCACACAACTTAACTGACTTTCAATGCCTTCAATAGGGTGCTGCCGACACTACTGACTATCACAGACTCTAACCCAAGACTGACTAAAAACTGCCTCAAAACTCTGATTCCAACAACTACAACCAATTGCACCAGCAGACAACCCAGAACTCACCAACAGCCAATTCAATTGTTAACCATCCATCCACCATTCTCTCTCTCTCTCTCTCTCTCTCTCTCTCTCTCTCTCTCTCTCTCTCTCTCTCTCTCTCTCTCTCTCTCAAGGACACTGTCAAATGGAGCTCCCATAACTCCTCCATAACATCAAAAGTTTTCAACTTGTGGTGACTGCCCTGAGAGGCAGTGCCACCACTGGAGCATTCCACATCCATGGTCATGCTCATGCCAAGAGTGGTAATTTGCCTCAAGGCCTTGTCAGAGGCTGTCATCTGTGCCACATCATCATCAAAGGGCCAAACGACACTAAATTCCTTATGGTCATTAGTCGTAAAGGATTGGATTAATAAAAAAAAAAAAAAAACTAAACCTCAAAAAGATACCATCTGCCTTTCATGGAGTTTATTCTTCCAGATGATGGTCCTACCTCAGTTCCCTATTTAGCTTTGGATATACAGTAGGGCCTCGTTAATCACGGGGGATAGAGCCCAGAACCCCACGTGATAAGTAAATACCCGTGTTATCCTGGTACCCCCCCTGAAAATTGCTTTAAACCACCTACTTTAATAATTAACCCACCCAAGACCACTATTTCAATGTTTATAACTGCCCTACTTTAGTTCAGGCACCAAATATTTCTTCAACTATCACCTTAAACTAAATTCAAGACAGTTTCAAAGTTATTCTTTCCTATCTTCAATTTCCCCTGTATCAGATCAACAAACAAAATTATAATTACCTAACAATTCCTTTCTATTTTCATGATTTGGCTGCTGCACCAAACTTAAAGTATAGTATATCTATTTCGTGAATGAACATATTTATGATAAAAAAACATGATTTACTGTAATGATTACAGCACCCAACTATAATATTAATGTATAAACAGCAAAATACAGCAATAAAAATCTAGTTTTGTCTTTTGTTTACGTTTAGAATCAGCTGATGGACGTTTATTACCGAAAGAATTATTTTGGAAAACAATTTAGTTGCTAAAAGAAACTAATTTATTAATGGAATTATTATTATTATTATTAACTTTGTACATAATAGTTTATGATATTATGATACAGTAATTCATATTTCATTGAGAGAGAGAGAGAGAGAGAGAGAGAGAGAGAGAGAGAGAGAGAGAGAGAGAGAGAGAGAGAGAGAGAGAGAGAGAGAGAGAAGCAGCTTGTGACGAGAGTAACTTGAATAGCTTGAGATAGCAGCTTAGGACGAGAATAGCGTTGAGAGAGCAGCTTGGGACTAGAGTATTGTGACTATCTTAGCTCGAGAATAACAATGAAATTTGTAATTTAAATATTTTATGATGATAAGAAAGAAATGAAACATGGATAGTGAATGATATTATGATACAGTAATTCATATTTCATTGAGAGAGAGAGAGAGAGAGAGAGAGAGAAGAGAGAGAGAGACGAGAGAGAGAGAGAGAGAGCAGCTTGTGACGAGAGTGACTTGAATAGCTTGAGATAGCAGCTTAGGACGAGAATAGCTTGATAGAGCAGCTTGGGACTAGAGTATTGTTGACTATCTTAGCACGAGAATAACTATGAAATTTGTAATTTTAGATCGTTTTAAGAATTGATAAGAACATGAAACATGGCTAGTGATAAGATATTCTCTTGTATACTGTTATGTGATAATCATTCAGTCAACTATAAAAGTTGTATTGAAGCACATTTTCGTAAATCACAGAAAATAAAAGTATGGCAACACACATTTTTATTCTTTCGGGGACCATCTTGTTCTTTTATTACGATAATAATAGATCAGTATTATAGTTTTTTTTTCTGTAAGTGATGAGAGAGAGAGAGAGAGAGAGAGAGAGAGAGAGAGAGAGAGAGAGAGAGAGAGAGAGAGAGAGAGAGATTTGCTATTTACATTCATAGTATTTGAAAATTTGTGAATGAGTTTTATTCTAAAAATGCATTTAGTCATGAAAAGAAGAAGAAAACAGTAATCAGCGAATCTTGCTCTATGATAAAATTCGTGATTTCGTTAATTTTCCGGAATATACGTAGCATTTGGGCTTCACAAAAAAGTAAGTAAAGTGATTTATGACAGAGTTTAGAGGATACTTACGTAAAAATACATCGGTACTTTGTAGAACGGTGACGTCACGGTGGTCATATGTATTTTGTTCGTGAGTGAATATACATTTATGATAAAAAATAGTTACTGTACTGCTTAGAGAACCATATTGTAATATTAATGTAATCACATCAAAATGAAGTAATCATTGTTCATTGTATACTGTAAACATGTAAAGTGTATTTTTGTCTTTTGAAAAATGGATTCCCCAAGGAATTATTCCTTGAAGAGGCTTTTTATTATGAAGATATGCCAATAATATATAAGATTTGCATTTTATTTTGAATATATGACAATAATATATAAGGTAAAAATGGTTTTATTACATTTACGCTTCGTCGCCGATTGCAAACAACATACGATAATCTATTCGTTTGTATGACTGCAGTGTTCAGAGAAGTTGATTACTTATACCAAAACAATAATGAAGTTCGAATTGAAAATTTATGTTTTCCTAAATGTTATTACTACTGTAATTAAACTACTACTATTAACATTTCTAAAAGGTTAAGAATGACAAAGGTGCTGTGAAGTGTAACTCAATGTTTACATTTCTGCTGGCCACTCAACTACAAGTTGATGTCAATGACGTGGAATTATTCCATGAATAGGCTATATATTATGAAGATATGCCAATAATATATAAGGTGAGAATGGTTTTATTACCTTTATTGTCAGTTAATATCATAATGTGAATCTGTTCATGCATTTGTTGGTTATCGGAACCGGACGAGGCTTAGCCTACCACCGGACAAGCACGAGATGCTGTGATTCACACCAGGATATATAGACTGAGAAGTGGTCCAAGGAAAAACCCGTGATTAACTGAATCCGTGATTGCTGATCCGTGACTAAGCGAGGCCCCACTGTAAACCCAGTCCAAAATATGATATCTTTTTCTATTTACCAGGTCCAATCAATTTACACAAGTGGAAAATTCCACAAAAATTTAATAATACATGGGATTCTTGGTTTGAACACAGGAACATTCCTTGGGTTCAAGAGCACTTCAAGTCAAGAGGAAGTATTTAGCTTTGGATTATAAGAATCTCTCTCCCAGAATTGAGAGGCCTCTCACCTGTCATGTGTATCATTTGAACATGAAGCCCTGTAGCTTCAACAAAGCACTCTCTTATTGATTTGGAAGTCCCATGAAAGATAGGCCATCAAACATCAGGAAACTACTCTTCACCCAAAAGCTCTCCCTAAATGACAAGCTTAGCAGCATTTGAGACGTGCAAGTTTGACAAATAAGGGAATTTAGTGGATATAAAATAAGAATTATATAAGATTAATGGGATTAAGATGGCATACTTTTAAATTTGAAACTTTAAATTTCTCACAAAAAATATAAAAATTTCCATACTTCCCGACCTACCTGAATTTGCTTGAGCTGATGAAAAACTGCTGTACCACCATAAACCACCTTGTTAAGGAGGGTGGACCCAAAAGATAGTTTCCTTGCCTCAAAATATATCTGCAAGGCTAGTTCCCTTGTAGGACACAAAACCAAGCCTGTTGGCTTCGAAGTTTCCTCCATAGAATGGCTGCTGCAGTTTTCCTTACATATATAGTTAAGTATTGGTAACAAATAGGCCACCTGTAATAGTCAAGAAAATCAAAGAAATGCAGTCTCATTTTTTATTAAACTAAAAGACTTAAAAGACATTTAACTATAGATATATTAAGGTATAGTGACAGTGTAAAAGTTGTGAAACTGTGCTTATATGGGGAAATAAATTACCATTGTGAGTGCTTATGCCCTCAAGCAGGATGTGAAGAAGTCGAGAAAGTGGCATTTTGGGAGAATATTGACCGATAGTCGAGTGAAATACTAATAGCAGAAAGATTAATTGTTGGGTGTGACATGAATGGACATGTAGGAAGGACCAGAGAGGGTAGAAGTCCATTGTAGCTGAGGAGTTGGAGATACATGACAAGGAATGTAAGTTGTGGACTGCTCAGTACAATACATATAAGAGTGGAGCGAGAGAAAGATTGACTTCATGTGCAGATTTTTATAATTAAAAGACTTTAACCAGACCACCGTGCTAATTAAGGGCCTCAGAGCTCGCCCAAAGGATTAATAGGAAATGGAGTACCAGGTCTAGGCCATAGGCCAAGCACTGAACTAAATGAATGAAAAATGAAATTTTAAAAATAAATATGTAAAAAGGCATATGCTTCTACACTAAACCATACACACTTTTAATACATTTACTTGCACTTCCATCGTCACAATAAGAAAAAAACTAAACCATGATAAAAATCAAATACAAGTTAAGATTTTTAAAATTTGGATTTTTAAAATTTATTAAGTGCCTCATGGACTTTTCTATTTTCATAAGTTTTTACATTTTATCAATCAATTTAGTTCCTATTGAATATTAAAACTGGGACAATTGATTGATTGATTTTGAAATTGAGGTTTTGAAGACCACGTGCCTGAATCCATCAGTTTTATTCAGCGTTGTAATGACGATGAAATATATAAGGTAATGATATAATTAATAATGAATAAGATAGTAAAATTCAGTTGAAGTATAAATGTAATAAATGAGGAATGTTATTAGATAAAACCAATCATAAAAAGATACGTATATATAAAAAGTTTAAAATATATACTACCTAATATATAAATTACATGACTAAAATCTTTAAATATACATTATATCTCATTAAATGTCCAATTTCTTTCAGATAACCCATCAGGTTATCCACCTTAACACCATTTAAAATTTCTAAAACATGTAGTCTTCCCAGCTAATAAGTAATTTGCCCTAAAGCAATTAAATCTAGGATAACACACCAGCATGTGCTCAACAGACAGCTGACCACCACAGTAGGCACAAACTGGGGCACTGTCTCCCTATAAAATATAACTATGGGTAAAGCAGGAATGGCCAATCCTATGCTTTTTTAGGATGATCTTCAATCTTCTGTTAAAATCTAAACCATAACTACAAAAATCAATATTTTTTCTACTTCTGTACTTCCTGTTTGTGGTTAAAATTGGGGAAGTCCATCTCGGCTGCCATTTCTTACATATGTTTCTTCTAATAACTGGAGGCATATCCAAATTTATAGATTTGTATTAGTTAAGAAATCTCATCTTGCAGCAAGCATTCTTTGTCTTAATATCAGCCAGTTTATTCGCTCCTACACCACTGTACCCAGAAATCCAACAAAACTTCAACTGAATTGTGATGAACAGAAAAAAAAAGCCATCCTGAGCCTTTTGAATTAAACTTCTTAAGGGGTTCTACAACACTCATCATTATATATTATTGTGGATTAAAATTCCTCAGATGCAGATCTAAGCATCAACTATGGCTGCTGCTTCAGCAAAGAAGATCGATTAGGAGTCTGATCACTTTTTATATATGATTGTCCCTCAAACACCACTGCACAGCCTGCTCCATCTTCTGATTTTGATCTGTCAGTATAGATTTTCCAGTCACTCATATGCCTCTCACCAAGTTCCAAAAATCTGTTTCCAACTACTACTTCTGGATGACCTTACTTCTCTACCTCTTTAATGCATACATCCATTGCTAGAATATACCAATAAGGGATAGCATGATGTTTAACTTGTAGGATCTTCGGTGTTTTTATACTTTCATCCTCTAGTTCACCCAGCTGTCTGATTTGAATTGGTGTTGGAGATATACTAAATCTAAAAAGATTTGACACGCACTAATTTAAGATCTCAGAAGAATTCTCCATTGTACTTTTCAGCAGCATGGTGTATTTCAGACCTAGCCCATGCCTCCTTATGTCAGTAGCTCATGGGAGTTTATTAAAATATTTTCAATGGGTGAAGTTCTAAAGGCTCCAGTGCAGATCCTTGATCCCATATTATGTACAATGTCCAATTCCTTAAGTTCAGACTTTGAAGCAGATGAGCATACTTGGCAGCCATAGTTTAACTTAGATAAAACATACTGCATTGTTAAGCCTTAACAACAATTTCTTCATTAAAGACCATTTCTAAAAGTTTTACTTAAGTAGAGTAAGGTAAAATAGTTCCATTGGTTTCCTTAGTTCAGTGCCTCCAGAACCGAAGAGAGCGAGTTTTTTTATTTGGAAAATCTAAATCCTTGCTCACTAGCCCAATTGCTTACTTTATCAATGGATCTTTGCATGAACCTGCTAATAGGAACTGAATCATATTCTGTGCAGTAGAGCCAAATCATCTACAAATAAAGGGCCACTTACTGTTATGGCATCTTTTCTAACACTTCATTAATGGCCATAGCAAAGAGGGTGACACTAAAGACACTACCCTGAGGAACTCCCTCTTCTTGTAAGAAAGGCCGCAATACATGATTCGCAACTCTTATCTTAATATCTTCCTGATAACAAATTCACAACTATAATTTTTCCTTTAATGCCCATCTTACACAACTTTTTTTATATCAAAATGATGTGTTGTCATATGCCTTTTCCAAATCAAAGAAAACTCCTATTGTCTGGCTCTGTTTAGCAATAGCAATTTATTTTTTTCCAAGTGCCATACAGCAAAAAAAAACCCTCTTCGCAATGATTTGGTACTAGACCACCCCACGAATAGCTAATACTTAAAACCCCTCTAAAAATGCTTAGAACAAAACCCCATTAAAAATGCCTAGAAATGCCTATTTTGATAGTTGAATCACACAATGAAGCTTATACCAGAGTATTTTAAGTTTTATACAAAACAAAAGTGTGTATTAGGTCACAAAAATTTATGAAAATACAATAATTTATTAATATTTCTTGGAGAAAAATACTGCGAATGGGCCTTAGAAATATTCGTGAATATGAGAGTTCACGAATAGGGGGGTTTACTGTAGTACAAGTCTGGTGTTAATCATCTTTTCACCAGCTTACAACCCCAACTGGTAAGAGCTTTTGGTCTATAGCTGCTGGGTAAATAAGGATCCTTGTTTGGTTTCTTCAGAGGAGGATTTAATAATTATTTCCAGCTCTTAAGAATAATACCAGTTTCACAAATTTCATTTATTATATCTAAAAGTAATTTCTTTGACTTTTCTGGGAGATGTTTCACATTATTTCAAACTAATTTATCATGCTCAGTATTCTGCAAGGCATCCTGCAGTGTAAATTTTGCATGACATGGTTCTGATTAGTTTCACTTAAATCAAGAGAAATCCAGGCATTTCTAGTCTTGGAATTTTTGAGAAATGTTCTCCTAATTTTTCTATGACACACACTGGTTGGGCAATTAGGCCACCCATTATCTTCAGGGTTGGCAGAGGTTCAGGATCAAACGTGCCATTTCGTTTACTTTCTTTCAAACAATTTGGGATGGTTTTTAAGATGTCATTGATGTAGTACATACATACATGACTCTCTTTTTGCATTCTTAAAATATTCATTTTGCTTGGCCACAGCACATTGGTAAATGACTTTAGCTTGTGTGGTTCCACTCCTATTACTTTTTTTTTATAACATTTTCTAGTGATCTTACTCATACTACTGCAGGTTTTGTTCCACCAAGGAACTGCTGGTCTGGAAGGCTTTCCTTTCATTGTTGGAATAGAGGCAATTGCACTGCTGATGGTAGTGTCATTAAAATAATTATATGCTTCTGAAATGGATGGAAATTATTTTACATTCGTCTCCACAAGAACACTCACAAAATTTCTTCGTCTCCATCTACCTTCCATTTAGGTGTGACTGATGACTGATTCTTAAGATTTTATATGAATTTGGAAATGTTCACTCTCATTTGGTTAATCATTTACTGACCATTCATAATCAATGTGAACACTAGATGAGCAAATGCTCAGATCAATAGCCAAGTAGTATTGGAGTAGCTATGAGGGGAAGACATGACTCCATTATTAAGTACTAGTGATATTATGATTACCCATAATACCCTCCAACATTCTACCCTTGGCATCTACCATGCTCCCACCCCAAATAGGGTTTTGAGCATTAATTTGCCAAGGAGTAGGAAAGAAGTAGGTAGCTGATTGATGAGTAAGTGAATATCATTATAAGTGAAATCCAAATCAGGAGGAAGATAAACGGAGCAAAATGTAATCTGCTTGAATAAAATGAAAGTTACTGATACAGCTTGAAGATGGGTATTAATTGATAGCGAAGTGTTGCAACGACTTATACGTAATAATTGCTGTACCTCCCTTAGTCTATCTCCGATTGGTGGTGGAAATTATATTTTCTGTGATTTAACCCAGGATTATATTATGTACTTCCAAGCTTAGTTTCCTGGAGAGAGACAATGCCTTGGCTATGGTCATGGAGCCGTACCTTCAACTCTTTGCTTCGAGACCCAAGACCTCTACATTTCTATTGTAGTATTGACGTGAAATGACAAATTTTCTAAGAACTTATATTTTTCATAGCTACAATCCTTCGGTCTTAACAATAGAATAATTTCTAGCCCCTAGCTGGATCTAGTTAAATCGCAGATGAAAGTAAGGAGTCTTGTGAGATCTGTCAACGTGTGAGTATATTGACCACGCACCCACACCACAGTGTCAGTCTTTTCTTAAACCGCCTGGACAAGAGTTGTGGCTGACCTTTCTCGACCTTTACCCGGTTCATCGTCCGTTTTCGCTTGTGATTCTGTGTGGGGCTTCTGCTCTTTCTTGGCCTCATCACCGTGCGCGCCTCGGAACTCCAGGTTTTCCGTGTTCTTGTTTTTTGGCTTGGTCAGCAACGGATCCTCACATCACTTGTAGTAGGTGCCGTTCTAACTTTTATAAATATCGAATCCCTGGACAGAATGCCTTGTGGGGCCTAGAGAGCATTGGAAGTTATTGTTTAGCAAGAGGGAGCATCATAAAGTTTCTACTCTTCTTTCGTGGGAGTTTTTCTTTTCCTCTTCCGATGCTTCGTCTCCTGCTGCTGTCACACCCCATGCTAGTATTGTGCCTTTGTCCCCTTCCTTTTCTTCCATCGATTCGTCGGAAGTAACAGGAGGCCCTCAGGCTGATTTATAAAATGTCACCCCCTCTTCCTTGAGAGTTAATTTGATTCCCGAGAGGGAGAAGGGTTTTTTCATCAGTTTCTTTAATTTCAGGTTTGGAGGCATCCAAAATGGTGGTGCTCTGGGGGACGCTTGGGCTACGGGGTCCACCCTCCTTGGATGCCCGCTGTCCAAGCCCTCCCCCCTCTTCCTGGCCTAGTCTTCGTTGGTGGCCGAGGTCAGCCATGTTGTATTGCTCTGCAATACAACATGACGATTGCAGCTTCTTCCAGTCAGAGGGAAGCCGTGGTGTCAGAGGGTCAGCCATTTAGTATCCCTCCACCAGTGGTGTCTGCTTCCCGTTTGGATCGAGGGGAAGCCGTGACATCACCACCACTTATGACCTCACTCCCTGTTGTCTTCTCTGAGCTGGCTCGCACGTCTGTGTCGTTATCGTTTGCTGCCATGACGTTATCTCTGCCATCCAGTTTGCTGCATCTCCCTTTCATGTCGTTGGCCCCCTTCTCTTGCTGATCCGTCCGAGGCATTATGCCAGGCAGCTTAAGAGATTGGACTCTTGTTTTAGAAGATGGGTTTGCTGCCGTGTCGGCTGGGAGGACTAGAAGTAAGAGTGTTGTGTCGCCCCCGCCTCCTGCGAAGAGATTGTGTTAAGAGCCAGAGCTGTCTTCCTCTCCCTCTTCCCATCTCTGCTGCGTCGGCGTATCAAGCGTTGGAAGGCTAAGGACTTTGACCTTTCTTCGTCTGCAAGTGAGGAGCGGCACTCCTATGTTCCTACGAGTTTTGGTGGTAATGAGTGTGTTGGTGTTTCTTTCCCTGTGCGATCTGCAGTGGCTGCTTCGTCCTCTGCATTGAGTCACGAGTGTGTTGCAACCTCCCACGTTCAAGCACATGTTGCAGGTGCTTCTGCTTCTCCTTCTCCAGGGCCTATTCACTGCCGTAAGGATCTCTGAGGTGCCTGTCACGAGGTCAAAGTTTGTGAGCGTGGAGTTAGTGCAGCATCTCCCTGGTACTTCAAGGGGTTCGACTCCGAGGGATTCTTGTTCTGTTTTGAGTGTTTGAGATTCCTCACCTACGCACGTTCGTGCATCCGCCCCACACATGCTGGTATGCAGCCATGTTTGAGAGTCATCTGTTTGGAGAGAGCGTAGTGATGTCCCTAGTGTTGTGGTTAGTTCATCGCAGGAGCTGGTGCTTGGATCCAGCCCAGAAAGGTTGATTGGTGTTTCGGGCTGTTTGGCTGCTGGTTCTTCTGTTAATTTACAAGAGGAAGGCGCTTTAGATAAACCTGCACATCTTTCTTGTTGTCGATCTCCGTTGCTGGAGCAGGAGGAGGGAGACACGCAAGAGTTTTTGTCTTCCTTCACAGAAGTTGTCAATCTCATTCGTGGGTTCAACAATTTGGAGAGTAGGACTCAGGCTCGGTCGTCTTTCACTCCTTCCTGCTTGGAAGCCTTGCTGGGAGCTACACAGGATCCCAAGTCATCGTTTCAACTTCCCTTGTCAGGGTATGTCCAATCGGTCTTATATAATGTTAACACATGTTTCAGACCGGGACGGATTGCTTCACTCTAGGGGGCTCTGCCAAGTTTCTTACCCCCGCCTCTCACGAGGCATAGGAAGTACTATGCTGCGAACTCTGCATACTTAATGTCGCGTTGTCTTAACCCGGGATTGACTTTAGAGCAGGTGAGGTCGGTGGCTCCGTTCCAGTCTCTGCAGGATGCCTTAGCTTTGGAGTCTATGGCAGCCTCCATATTGCTACAGTTTCTTGGCTGGACTTCTGTTCTAAGGTCGTTGCCAAGATAGCTTCTGACAGATACCCAAAGGGGTTGGTGAGTGCTTCCTCTCTTGCAAGTTTGTTGCAGTCTGGAGGCAAGGTGTTCTCGCATCTTGCTCACCTCAGTGTTAATTTATGGGCTAACCTTCTCCTGATTAGAAAAGAGACAGCTTTATCCAGGATGGAAAGATCGGTTGACCCCGAGTTCTTGCTAGCATTGAGGAATGGGGATCTTTTGGAATCACAATTTCTGTTCCCTCAGAGCGAGCTGGAGGACGCGATAGACTGGTGCCAGGCTGACACCAAGGACATATTAGTGCACCAGGCTGGGTCTAAGTCAGTCTCTCGTCCTCAGAGACGTCTGGCTCCTCCTCCCTACCCTGCCCAGCAGCAGTCACGAAGGTCGTCGCCTGGTAGGCTGTCAAGGAGTTCAGTTTCGGCAGGGCTTCCCCATTTGTCCCAGCCTAGGTCAGAGGGACCAACGTCCCTTTCGCTCCTGTTCCTTAAACCCGAGAAAGGGCCCCAGAAGAAGAAGTAAAGGGGGTCGTCAGTAGGTTAGGCACCTCTCCCTCTCCTGTGCCACGGTGGGGTGGGGTGAGGGGGGGGGGGGGTTGCCTGGCAGGCCAGTGGTAGTTATGGGGTTGAAAAGTGGGTAGTAATATCCTTCAGGTGGGGTATCTACTGCCATTCGACTTCTCTCCCCCCCTCTCGGACAAGCCTCTGCTCTGGAGGGTGTATCCTCCAGATTCTTTGAAGTTCTTGGCTCTCCAGGAGGATGTGCATAAGATGCTGGACAAGGATGTGATAGAGGAAGTGGTGCGACTGTCTCCAAGGTTTTACAGTCACATCTTCTTGGTGGCCAAGGCGTCGGGAGGTTGGAGGCCTGTGATCGACTTATCCACCTTGAATCACTTCATCAGGAACACGAGGTTCAAGTGTTGGCAGCTGTGAGGGAAGGTGACTTCATGGTGTCGATAGATTTGAGGGACACATACTTCCAGATCCCTATTCATCAGATGTCCAGGACGTTCCTTCGAGTTCATAGTCCTGTGCTTCGGGCTGACCACAGCCCCTTAAGTGTTCACAAGGGTCATCTATCTCATCTCAAGTTGGGCGCATGGTCAGGGGATCTGTTTGCTGAGGTACCTCGACAATTGGTTGGTCTTGGCAGGTTCCAGGGAGAAGCTGCTGCAGGACAGAGATCGCCTGCAGAGAAGCTGGTCCCTCATGGGGGACTTCATCTTTGGTCTCTCCAATGGAGACTGAAGGAATTCTGGTCTCTGGCAGGGGACTTGCCCGTTAAAGGTTCCTCAGTCTCTGGAAGTGAGAGAAGACTTTCAATGGTGGTTGGACGACCAAATTCTCTTGAAGGGTGTTCCTCTGCGTTCTCTCCCTCCAGACTTCCTTCTCTTTTCAGACGCCTCCCTCGCAGGTTGGGGGGCTCACTTAGACAGCTTCAGTGCCTTGGGCATTTGGAGTTTGGAGGACAAACAGCAGCATGTCAACGTCTGAAGGAGTTATGGGAGAAAGTAGAGGGTCATTCTGTCGTTCTCATGTTGGACAAAACCACGGTGGTTGCTTATGTGAACAAGCAGGGAGGCCTGGTTTCACATCAACTTCACGCCTTGACCGTCGAGGTTCACCAGTCGGCGGTCAGCAATTCGGTAGAGCTCTCCAGGTATATCCCAGGCAAACGGAATGTGGTCGCAGACAAGCTCTTCCAGATTTGGGGGAGACCCATGCTGACCTTTTTTCAACCTGGTTCAACAGGAAACTGGAGACATTCTGTTCAGTGGTTCCAGATCCTCTAGCAATGCAGAGGACATGTTTCAACATCCCTGGGACAACCTGGAGGTGTATGGCTTCCCTCTGTTTTGACTGATCTGTCAAGTCGTGAACAGGCTGATAAGTTCGCAGTCTCAAGATGACTTTGGTAGCCCCTTTGTGGCATCAGGCAGGATGGTTTCCAGATCTGCTGTCATTGTTGTTGGAGGTTCCGAGGGAGATTCCCCCTTGGCGGCATCTCCTGCGTCGGCCGCAAGCAGAAAGGTTCCACCAGTCCGTAGAATCCCCGTCTCTCTACGGTTGGAGGCTATCAAGTATCTCCTCCGAGCAAGAGGCTTTTCTCAGAAGACAGCAGAGTATATGTCTAGCAGTCTCAGAAGATCGACCTCTGCAGTTTACCCATGCAAATTGGCGATTTACTGTGACTGGTGTTGCAAATGGGGTTTTTCTCTACTCGGAACCTCTGTTCAGCACATAGCGGACTTTTTTACCTTCCTCGGAGATGAGAAATTTTTTCATTTCTGCCATTAGAGGCTACAGGGCACTCATCCTGGGAACTTTCCTTGCTAGTTAAGGGGCTTGAGCAATCGAGCTTTCCTAGGGAGCTCAAGCCTTCGACATGGGATGTTTCCTTGGTTCTGACAAGCTTCACCAAGGTTCCATATGAGCCTTTGTGCCATTCATTTGACAGGGACTTGAAGCTCAAGACAGTTTTCCTCCTGGCCTTGGCCTCTTCGAAGAGAGTGGGGGAGCTGCAAGGTCTGAGCCATGATGTGAAACACACCAGGGGTTGGGGGTCAGTTTCCTTCGAATTTGTCCTGGAATTCGTGGCCAAGACCCAGAATCCCTCTGTACACGATGATAGGTTCACCGATTTCTCCATTCCATCACTGAATGACTTTGTGGGCAGTGATGCTCAAGAGCTTTTGTTGTGTCCTGTCAGGGTTCTGCATTGCTATCTTAAAAGGACATGGCACCTACAACCAGTCTGCTGCAAACTTTTTGCTAGCACGAGATGTTCAAAGAAAGAGGTGTCGAAGAATACTCTCTCTTTTTGGATATGGGAAACCATCAGACAGGCATACTTGACACTTGATGATTCTGCCACCACATCTGTGCAGGCTAGAATGCATGATGTTAGGGGTATTGGTACCTCTCTGGCTTTAAAAAGAACTTGGCTGTACATAGTGTGCTGAGCACAGGTACTTGGTTACGCCAGTCCACATTCACCTCTTTCTATCTTAAGGATGTTGCCCACAAATCTTTCCTTGGGTCCTGTGGTGGCTGCCCAACAGATTGTGTAACTCATCATTGCCCTTAACCCTTTAACGCCGATTGGACGTATTAAACGTCGATATAAATTGTCTGTTGGGTGCCAATTGGACGTATGGTACATCGATATAAAAAAAAGTTTTTTTTAAAAATTCGCGGAAAAATAGTTATAGGCCTACTAGGCAAAAACTTTTGAATCACGCGCCTTGGGGGATGCTGGGAGCTCATGGATCAAGGCGTTGTTTTGTTTACAATCGTTACGCAGGCACGCAAGCGCGAATTTCTTTCTTATCGCACTAAAAAGTACCAGCGACACATCTCTGAAATTATTTCGTCACCGACATAATTTTTGCACCATTTTAAATTAGCCGTTACATGGAGTATTATATATGAAAATGTGCGCAATTTTATGTAGAATACAACAAAAAATAACTCATGGTTGTAGCTTTTATCAGTTTTGAAATATTTTCATATAAATACGATAAGTGCAAAAATTTCAACCTTTGGTCAACTTTGACTATTGAAATGGTCGGAAAACGCAATTATAAGCTAAAACTCTTATATTCTAGTAATACTCAATCATTTACCTTCATTTTGCAACAAATTGGAAGTCTCTAGCACAATATTGCTATTTAAGGTGAATTTATGAAAAAACTTTTTCCTTACATCCGCGCGGTAACTCTTCCGAAAATATAAAATATTTTTTGTCTGATTGTTGCA
The DNA here is from genome assembly GCF_015104395.2 of Macrobrachium nipponense. Lineage (NCBI taxonomy): Eukaryota > Metazoa > Arthropoda > Malacostraca > Decapoda > Palaemonidae > Macrobrachium > Macrobrachium nipponense. Next base: position 131,413,086 of record NC_087202.1, on the reverse strand, counting down.
ATGTTTGCACCATTTTAAATAAGCTGTTACATAAAGTTTTATATATGGAAATGTGCACAATTTCATGTAGAATAAAACTAAAAACAACCCATGGTTGTAGCTTTCATCAGTTTTGACATATTTTCATATAAACTAAATTCAAGATGTTTCAAAGTTATTTTACAACATTAGCCTTAAAAATGTATGAAGTATACATGCTACTGTACATATGTAGCCTACTAGCCTATGGATTACAGATAGAAGCCTACATATGCATGCTCATGTGGGCCTCTTTTCTTCACAACACATGTGAATATATTACAAGTATAACCTTCATCTGATATTTAGGCTTCTTTCCCATAAGAGTAAAAGAATTGGGACTTTTGGATGCCACATAATTAACTCGTTTATATGGGTACGATTTAAAGAATGCGGCGAACAGTACTTCAATAACAACATAAACAAAACGTGGTTAGGCCAGAGTTGCCAAATGGGAATGGCAATTTCTTGCTAGATTTTGCTCCACAAAGTGCTAAAAAAATTCACATCATACACAAACAATGCCACCCAGCCAATTTCAACCGATTGCTCTCTTTTTCAATTCAAACATGTTTTTAACATACACAGGGTACTTGTACATTACGTTACATGATTCCTAATAATTTCGAAACCTATTCTGTTCAATTCCTGAAAATAGTTTTGCAAGATTTTGTTCTTTTTCTTACATGATATATCAAACATAGTAGAATAAAAGAAATATTAAACTTAACATTAAAAAGTTTTGATGTCAAAATACGTATGCTAGATGTATTTGTGATGTCAAAATACGTATGCAAGATGTATTAAAAAACAAATGCAAGTTTTCCTGCCAGATGCTGGATTGAAAATTTTCTTGCTAATTACCTCAAGAAACTGAAAGCTAGCATTAAAAAGGCAAAATTGGTAACACTGGACTCAACAGATCCGTGTTAGTAGTACAAATGATAGTTGTTGTATCGTTAAAAATAGTATCAAAATAAACGAAGTCGCAGAGCCGATTCTATTCATGTTTTTCTAAACAAGTAGCCTAAAAGGAAAACTGTATTTTGTTTGTTTTATCGAACCACAAACCCGACAATGCAGAGTACATATGATCATTCTAAATTATTATTTACTACCTGAATAACAATGATATTGTGTATTGAAAAAGAATGTTACGTATATTCCCAAACATTATTACTACCTTTATTCCCAAACATTATTACTACCTTGACTAGTACGATTACAATTTCGAAAGATAATCTGGCTGTGAACGCTACCATAATTTTATTTTCATATACGTACATACATTTTGTCAGCTGGCTGGCTTCCCATAGATAATAGTTGATTTCACCGATATAGAATTATTCCACGAATAGCCTTTTTATTATGAAGATACGACGATATAGAAGGTAAAAAATGGTTTTACGAATTTCGTTTACACTTCGTCGTAGAGAGAGAGAGAGAGAGAGAGAGAGAGAGAGAGAGAGAGAGAGAGAGAGAGAGAGAGAAGGATTCCTTCTTAAGATCTCCATTACATGAAGAATGAGTAAAAATGTATTTTATTTTAACCATTGGAAGCCACCATTGAATATCGGCAGTGAAAACTTAAACACAACTCGATAAACGCTCGATAGTTATGGCAGATGACGTCAGCAATCAGCTGTTGAGAGAGAGAGAGAGAGAGAGAGAGAGAGAGAGAGAGAGAGAGAGAGAGAGAGATTGTGTGTTGCCTGATTTGGTTGTAACATTGACAGATATCCATTAGCAAAAGTTGAATAATAGTTGTGTATTGAGAATAATGATCATTTTAATAAAACTGATGTTTTCCTGTGTCTAATCATATTGCATGTATTATTACCATATTATAGTATTATGATATGAACAAAGCGATCTACCATACGCATTCTGGTTTTGTTTACATTCTTGAAATAATCAACTGATGTCATTTTACCAATATCATCACTATTTTTAGTTGCCGAATGGAATTTAATTCAGAGATATGCTTATAATATATAAAATGAGAATGGTTTTATTACCTTTATTGTCAGTTAATATCATAATGTGAATCTGATCATGTATGTTGGTGGATATCGCACTGGAACTAAGTTTAGCCTACCAATGAACGTCATACATATACCTTGAATAGGCTATTTTCTATGAAGATATGCCAATAATATATAAGTGAGAATAGTTTTATTACCTTTATTGTCAGTTAATATCATAACGTGAGTTGTTTCATGCATGTTGGTGATTATCGGACCACAGCCGAGGCTTAGCCTACCGATAAACATCACACATCACATACGCAACAAGTTTGTCCCGCGATGCTGTAATTCATACCAGCGATATAGCATGAGAAGCAGTCCAAGAAAAACCCAGTGAATGACTGATTCTTAATTACTGATCCACGATTAAGCGATGCCCCACTGTACAGTGGTACCTAGCTTGTCAAATGTTTTTGTCAAACTTTGTTTTTTAACAAAATTTTTGAGAAAATTTTGTATCGTTTGTCAAACAAATGCTTGTACTTTGAACCAACTGATTATCTAGTTTATACTTGTATTCGATGGCCTACTGGGTCTTGAAAGTAAAATTATTATATTTTCTATTCATTTACAATATATACAGTGCTACCTCATTTGTTGAACGTTTTTTATGTTGAACTTTCCATTTTTTGAACAAAATTTTCTAGAAAATTTTGTATCGTTTGTCGAATAAATGCGCGTACTTCGAACTGACTCATTATGTAGTTTGTACTTTATTTGATGGCTACTGGGTCTTACAAGCTAAACTTATTAATTTTTTTTTCATTTATAATATAAGGCGGTCCCCGGGTTACGACGGTTCCAGCTTACGACGTTCCGAGGTTACGACCTTTTTCTTAAATATTCAATGGAAAAATCCGTCCTGGGTTACGACGCTTGTTCCGAGATTACGACGCTGACGCTTCCGACGCTCCGAGTTAACGACGCTTTTAAAAAACGCATGCTATGATAAAAATCCTTTATAGTTTAGCACAGTATATAATAAAAATATGTTTTTGGTTACATTACAACAAAAATTTTTAGGTTATGATGATTTTCGACACATTTTTTTTTTTTTGGTCGTATTTTTTAAATTTGTTTAGTGACGCCGCATATGCGGAACTAGTTTCCGAGTGAATGACTACACTAGCTTGGGATGCGCAGTTTAAAACAGTCCAAAAGCGCAAATAATGAAAAAATCATTGCTTGTTTCCAGTACATAATTAAAAAAACTAAGTTTCTGGTTAGATTACAATGCAAATTCCAAGGTTACGACGTTTTGTTATGCTTTTTAACGATACCTCATACGCAGAACTAGTTTCTGAGCGGAGGCGCATTCATTAATTTACGCTATTAAACTGTATGGTAAATTGACCGAACAACGACCTTGAACCGTCGAGGACGCTAAGCGTAACAATACCAAAGGACGCCACTTCAATCGCGTGCCTGCCTGAAGTTCAGTCGGTTGTGTGCTAAGATGTTGCTGATTTTCCTTGCCATTTTTGCGAATTTACAATGGCTCCTAAACGCCAAAGTACTTCCTCCGATGATAGTTCATCCAAGAAGAGGAAGACCATCACGATGGAGGTAAAATATGACGTCGTGAAGCGTTCGGAGAAGGGAGAAACTAACACCGAAATAGGTCGTGCTTTAGGCTTGAGCAGGAAGACGGTGGTAACCATTGTGAAAGACAAGGAACGTATTCTGAAGCACGTTAAGGATGCTGCACTGATGAAGTCAACGGTGATAAACGAGAAGCAACGTAGCCAGAGCATTGTTGAAATGGAGAAGCTCCTGATGATCTGGCTGGAGGACCAGAACCAGCGACGTGTTCCGGTGAGCTTAAGTGTGATCCAGGAGAAGGCTAGAGCGCTGCATGAGGCAGTAGTGAAAAAGTTTGGCGAAGGCAGTGCTGGTGGTGAATTTTCCGCGAGTAGAGGTTGGTTTAACCGTTTTAAGGCTCGTGCAAATTTGCATAATGTGAAGCTGCAAGGTGAAGCTGCTAGTGCTGATAGCGAAGCAGCAGGTAGTTTTCCTGGTGGTTTGGCCGAGATAATCAAGGATGGTGGTTACACGGCTGACCAAGTCTTAATGTGGATGAGACTGGTTTATTTTGGAAAAGAATGCCAAATCGAACGTACCTTTCCAAGGAGGAGAAGTCAGCACCTGGCCATAAAGCTGGAAAGGAGCGACTGACTTTGCTGTTTGGGGCCAATGCAAGTGGCGATTTGAAACTGAAACCCTTGCTGGTGTATTTGGCCGAGAATCCCAGGGCTTCCAAGGGCATTTTCAAGAGTCATTGGTTCAATGACCATTTAGTGCCAGCAGTGGAACAGTATTTGACTTCGAAGGGTCTGCCTTTTAAGGCCCTCTTAGTCCTGGACAATGCCCCTGGTCACCCTTCAAATTTGAGCGACATGCACCCTAATGTGAAGGTGGTGTACCTCCCACCCAATACCACATCGCTGATACAGCCATGGACCAGGGAGTAATAGCTAATTTCAAGGCTTACTACCTTAGAAGGACCATACGTTTTGCTTTGAGGGCCATAGAAGCTAACAAGGAGTTGACACTGAAGCAATTCTGGAAGGGCTACAACATTGCTGATGCAGTGAAGAATATTGCAAGTGCTTGGAACGAGGTGAAGACGACCACTTTAAATGGGGCCTGGAAGAAACTGTGTCCACAGTTTGTGCACAGTTTTGAAGGCTTTGACCAGGCAGAAGACGTCGAGACTGTGACGAGGAAGATCGTAGGGCTAAGCAAGAGGCTGAAACTAGATCTTGAGCCTGATGATGTAACAGAGCTGCTGGCATCCCATGGAGAGGAATTGTCAGCAGAGGACCTGCTTGAACTTGAACAACAAATGATTGAGGAGGAGGAGGCGGCACCAGAGCCAAAACCCAGGTCATTAACTGTGAAAGGCTTGTCAGAGGGTTTTACTCATCTGGAGAGAGCCTTGGCTTCTTTTGAGGCAGAAGACCCTAACGTTGCCAGGTTTGACAAAATAAAACGTGGAATGTTGGACTTAGTAACTTTCTACAAAGAGACCCTGAAGGAGAAGCAGACGAAGAGAAGTGTGCAGTCCAGGCTTGACACTTTCTTTCACAAGTCTCCAGTACCACCACCTCCCACTCCCAGTCCTGGTAAGGAATTCTGAACTGTTTTTTACTAATTTATGTGTTACATATAAAATGTGTGTACATATAAAATGTGTTAATTTTTTAATGTAACAACTAAATGTTAGAGTAAATTGTAACTTCATTAATTTTCATCATTTGTAATTTTATTGCAGAAGTGGTGACAGTTCCAGATCCCCCTGTACTACCTGTGACAGCTCCAGATCTCCCTGTACTACCTGTAACAGTTCCAGATCTCCCTGTACTACCTGTGACAGTTCCAGATCTCCCTGTACTACCTGTGATAGTTCCAGATCCCCCTGTACCTGGACCCTCTGTAGCAGCCCGTCCACCTGTACTACTACAATCAGGTAAGCAATTTCATTTTTCTCATTTTCATGTTGGAAATTGTTTACACCCTACTAGTACATTATGGCATACATACGTACACTACTTACATAGTGGTACAATGTGTTTGATGTTGCATAACATTATTTTTTCTTTCATTTCAGACACCTGTGATAGTGACAGCGACCCAGATGACCCTGAGCCTTTCCATGGTTTTGATGCCTCGCCCTATTCATCAGGTAAGGAATCCTTAACAAATTTGTATAAAATGTTTTATAAATTGCTAATAGAAATTTTATTAAAAGTGTACATATGCTACAGTTACATCCACCTTATATTTATGTACCCTATCATCCTTTCCAGATCTAGATGTTCCCTCATCAGAGCCCAAATCAGTTGATACGAGTAGTATCACCTCTCCAACTCCTTCCGGTATAAGAATTCTTCATTTTTTATATTGTACATATTACACACTACATATGTCAAACAGTAATAACATGTGCAGTAGTTACAGTAGTAACTATCATTTTATATATTTTTTATCATTCCAGACTCCCAAGCACCTGCCCATCCCACTCCATAGCCCAGCCACCCACTCATCTACCATATGCCCATCCCAGTAAGCAAGCCAACCACTAGAATTTGGCAAGGACATTTTTTTTTTTATTAATGTTTTATTATTACATATGTAATAACCATGTTATGTATGTAACATACATACTATAATCATATGTACATTATCATTCCAGACTGGCATGCACCTGTGACTTACATAAACCAGACCTCTACATAGCCTACATGTCTTCATTTTGCTGAAGGTAAGGAATTCTCAGTTGTTTTTAATGTGTGCATACGTACAATAAATTTTGAACACCTAAGTGGTTACATACTGTCCTTTAATACTAATTCTTCATTCCAGACTGCCCATCATCCTAGCCAGTTATCTGTGATAAAGCACACTGAAGTTAGGTATGGAATGCATCCTTATCATGAATGCTCTACACCTCCATCTCCATCTCCCACAACCTAGGTAACAGCTTTGAGACTCACTAAAAGTTGGTAAGTTATGTAAGGAATTTCTAAATAAAGTTTTATACTACATGTTATATGTGATATTAAACCACTGTATGGTGCATATTATTGTATGTAACTTACTCTGCATAGAGGACTTACTGACAAAATTATTTTTTGTACATTCCAGAACCCCCTGAATGATGTAGGCTATGGGGCCACATAAGACTTTGTCCATCCAAGGTTACATAGCACGACAACTTTAAAAGTAAGGAATTAATTAACATACATTTACTCTTTTAGTACTCTTGATATATCTACAGTAATTAACATATTGCATTCACGACTTTCTGTAGTGTATATTTTGTACACTAATTTTGTTACTTTTTCCTTCCAGAACCAACATTTTTCACACAACTCCAGGTTGTTACTACACAATACAAGTGTCATCAAGGGATAACTACAAGTAGAAGCACCATTTTTGGATGGAAAAAAACCCTTCAGGAAAGTATACGTATCAAATGTAACATGTACTGTAACAAAGTATGAACATGTAGTGTACCAAAGTATGAACAGTAAGGTTTTTACATACAGTATTACATACGTACATAACTTTTTTTTACAGGAATTTCCAACCAAGTTTGATTACATACATGTTATAAACCACTGTACGTATGGTTACTGTATGTAACTTACTAAACATACATGACTTAACTTTGATACTTTTTTGGTACATTCCAGAATCCCAGGACCCCCTCAATGATGCAGCCTA